>NW_004524690.1:5285245-5288396 GCF_000260255.1 Octodon degus
TTTCGTTGTGTTATCCAAACACATTTTTTTAAATGTATAGTTCTCTGTGTTCACATGATTCAAATATCAAAAAGGAAGATTCTTCCACTAAATTGCCTTTGTATTATGAGAATGTATTAGTAAAAAATAACAAAATATATACTGTATAAAAAGAAAAAAAAAAAGAAGAAGAAGAAGAAAGAACAACTGGGTTGAGGGAAACAAGAAAAGAAAGAAAAAAGGCAGGGGGAAAAATGTATGTACACACCCAGGATAGCTAGGATGATTGCACTACTAATTTCTATTTGTTTACTAAAGGGAACACTTAATGCTGAAGATTTTTATTTTGACCAACTTTACATGCCTATATCTAGCAATCTGAACAACTACTTCAAAGACAACAATGTGTAATATAACAACCTCTGTTGTATTCTCATGAACATGTACCTGGGTTTGTACAGCATATTACACACATTTGCATGTATTTAATTATATATCTATACACACAATAATGCTTTATTTTATAGTAACAGACTGGAAGGAAAAACAGAGACAACAGAAAGATGGCAGGATGATGGTGGCACTTTGAACTGAAGCTCAATAATAGCAGTAAAAGTCAAGACAAATGAACAGCTTAGAGAAATGTTGAGAGGCAGTGGTAGGCCAGATGAAGACCACAGAGTGCTGAGTGCAATTAGGGTTTCTGACTTGAGTAACATGGCAAGTGGATATGAAAAGATAATAAGAAAGTCTGAAAATGCAGTAGCACAATTAGAAACACCTCGGAGGTAGCAAAGGGCAGAACAGAAGAAGCAGAAAGAAAATGTATCACATCACAGCAAACTGAGGCTCTCCGCTAGAACGTGTAGAAAAGCGCACTGAGATGAAAGTCATGGGAAGGAAAATGACAGAGATACAGAACTGCGTTATGGATGACATTGGTATTTCTCAAGAAGAAACCAGAGCAACTGAGTAAAAACAATAGTCAGAGACAGAAAAATAATTTTCTGACATAGACGACCACTAACTTTAAAAATAAAACACTGTCTGCCCAGGAAAATTAATTAGAACTCAAAATATGGCTATTTTCTACCGACTAGTCCCACAGTACAGAATCAAGTTTTTTGAAGTTACTTGAGGAAAAATGCAAAATGAATGTGACATTTATTACTTCTCAGCAGTTCAGTAAGAGACAGAAGTCACTGGAACTACATGCATAACTGAAGTTTTGAGGCATAACAAGTATGACTTGGAAATCTTAAAGCCATAATTGTTACTTGTGTGAGAAAACAATGAAAAGAGATTTTTACCTTTGGAAAGGTTATGAAAATATACCACCCATACTTTCCCACTCATTTCCATCTAACAAGAGGTACTCAAGCTTTGATTAAAAAAGTCACTAAGGAATCACTTAAATTTAACTATGGAAATAAAGTCAAAAGAGTATTAAATAGACCTTGAAAATAGAAAGCAAATGACATATAGGTAATACATGAAGAAAAGTTACACTTTGAAAGAATACACTATTCTGACAGAATTATATCTAAAAACCTGAATGTCTGCAAAACTGAAAATATGAGTGAAATTTTTCATAGCAAGTAAGAGTATTCCACCCCACCTCTTCCTCATGAATGCAGGCCTATTACAAAGAAAAGCAGCAAGTTCATGTGTTAAAGGAACAGCAGGGAACCAGCTTAGATAAAGGAGCACGGGAAGATTTCTGAAATAATTAGCTTTCTGACTCTACAGATGCAGCTCAGTTCTCAGACAGGATAAAACATTTCCACATTAATCCCAAGGTATTCATTATATTTAGAGTGGACTCAAAGAGAATCACATAATGCAACTGGAACTCATAATCAACACATCTCTATTCTCTAATTATTCCTTAATTCAGCCAAAATTACTTCCATTTACATGTTGCTGTTGATGTTGCTGTTGTTGAACATTGTTCTCCTAAAACTAAAAACATCCTACAATATCCATTTAGGTCAAGGGTGGGAAACCTTTTTCTGTAAAAGGTCAGTTAATAAATATTTTCCACACGCAACTTTGCCACTGTAGCATGAAAGCAGGCACCACACAGGCAACTGGGCACATCTGTGTTCTAGTAAAACTTCATTTTAAAAGCAGGTAGGGGTCTGGATTGGGCCATGCTTTGCCAGCCACTGGTTTCGATGATCCTTGCAAATTAGTCTTCTCTGCATGTGGAGCTTGCCTACCTAACAGACATGCTCCTCCTCCTTCTTTAGGCATTTTCCTGATGACACGCTGACCCATGACCACATCATGATCAAAAAGCACCACGTGTTCATAACCTCAACTACATCTGCCTGACTCTCGGAGCGCTACTTTTTACTTTCACTCCTTCTGAAGCTAAAGCATATAATCATTTAATCCTATCAAATGCTTCTGCCCGGTAGTCCTGCCATCTCTATGCTGTCTTTAATTCATGTCTTTTCATCCTTTGTACCCCTCCCAGAGCCCTTGATCCCCTGAGAAATCATGACAATCCCCCTTTAATAAATTTTGGAAGCAGCCGGGGAGATAGCTCAGTAGAATAAGTGCTTCCCTGGCAAGCGCAAGGGCCTGAGTTCAAACCCTTGTTCCCCCCCCATAAATAAATAAATAAATAGATTTTGGATGCCCTTGTCCTCCTTGCTTTTTCACTCCCCAGCTCATTCCAGCTCTGTGCCTGCTGTGCAATGGGAGGGGCCCAAGGGAAATCCTGAAGCCGTGATACCTGATCTCACTTAAATTCTTGGGCATAACTACCAACTGAGAACTTCTTATACCATTTCCTTAACCCATTCTATTTCCCACCCTAAAGTCAAACTTTTTCTTCCCAGACCAGCCGCCCACCATTTATTATGTCTTTAAGCCCCTTGTGAACTTTACTAGTTCACTACAAAATTAAAAACTACTATAGGGCCGGCCACATAGCTCAGAAGATTAAAGCGTCTGCAAACAGGCTCAGGGGCCCGGGATTCAATGCTCCTGGGCTTGTGGTGCCAGCCTGCCCCTGGGGCACGCTGAGACAATGATTGAGACTGGGCGTGGTGGCGCGCACCCATAATCCCAGTTCTTGGGAGTCTGTAAAAAGACAGATCACTATGAGTCCAATCTAGTAGTGAGACCCTGAACACCCTATAGACCCTTCCCTAAAATACAA
>NW_004524690.1:5288771-5295526 GCF_000260255.1 Octodon degus
CATCCATCCATCCTTCTGTCATTCTGTGAAGAAATCAGGACAGTGCATGCCACAAGACAGCAGGTCAGATAGAGTGGTTGTCTTCATCTAGTGGGTAGAAGCAGAGCATAGAGATCCAGTTATTGGATAGCCCCCACACAGCAAGGATCACTGGGAAACCACACCACCCCCATTTCTCTGAATTTCCAGGAAGGTTCTAAAAGGATGGAAAATCCAACTGGTTCCAGCTAAATTTAGTAGTAATGAAGAGCTTAGTCTGGTTTCTAATAGCCTGGAGTTCATCCTCAGCTAAATTAAGCTGTGAGGAGGATTTAGATGCTTATTAGAGATACAATTGTTTCAGAAATCCACCCACACTTAAGCTTTTGAGTTTTGTTCCCTTTTTCCTTTTTGTTGCTTAAACAAGTCTCAGTTGTCTTAGGTGAAATCAGAGGAAAAGGCTACTTTTCTTTTTCAGTGTTGGTTCTGGGCTGGCTCAAATGTTGTGAACATTCAGTGAGGCTAGGCCTGGTGGCTGCTGGACTAAGAAAACAGGGCACATCCCTAAGCAGTGTGTTGAGTATGTAAGTGGGGACAGGGTAGAGCACAATAGGATACCTGCAAGAGCCACCACTTGGCTGAGCCTGTTCCTTCCATTCTTGACTTTCCACCTTGGAAGGGGGAAGGGCTTTCCCTTCCCCACCAGAAATCCAGAAACCAACACACATGTTGGGAGAAATGAGAAAGGAGTCAACTGGTGTCCTGTGTATAGCATTATATCTTCCTGAAGGTCAAGTGGCTAGACCTGACCCTGGGAAATTAGAAGAGGGGAAAGTTAACCTTTGTCACACTCTACCTACAAGTTGGACATCCTGTGCCCATAGACTCCTGCCAGCTCATCAACATGCCACCTTACAGTGGCATCACCCCCATCCTATCCTGGCTATGTCCATGCTTCAGACTTTCCTAGCCCCTCAACACTTCCACACCTGTGGCAGCCCTGCTTTCCAAACTCACTGAAAACTCAAATGAAGTCCCTACTACCCTTTGTTTGTGCAAGATATTTGAGTATCTGTAGATATGTCTAGACTTAGAATAAAAATCAAACGCTGAGAACTTCTGGGTCATTTCCTCAGTGGAACATGTGTGCCAGTGAATTTTAGTCAACCCACAAAGAGGCTTTGGAACTGTCACATATGAATGACACAAAAATAACAGAAATACACTTTTAGCTCAGGGCTGGCTGGCTCTCAAGGGCCAGTAACCATGGGAACCACCAGACATACCCTGAAGATGTGTGATGGATCCTCCCAGCTCTGACAGGGACTTCTCTGCCTCGTGCCTTCCCTTCCTGCTTTCCCACTTCTTTTATTTTCCTTACTCTCTTCCTCTTTGTCTTGGCTCCTGCCTGTACCCCATACTCTGAAAGTATTTCTAAAAGAAAAGTACATAACTCTGTTCCTCGTGATGGCAAGCCCATGAGTCAGGGAGAGATTTATGTTTTGTTTCCTTCAGTATTTATGACAGTGCCAAGCAGACAATGGGAGTCTAGTGAATTAATTAATTAATTAATTAATTAACAAGAAGGCTAACTGCCTCCTCATACAGAGTCACCTGCATGGCATTTCTAATGGCTATTTGGGTTACTGGCCAAAATCTACTGAATCTCTTGGTCTCACATGAACATCAAAAATGAGAAATTATTTACTGGAATCTCACCCTCCCTTCAACAATAAGCTTTCACTGAGATACAATTACTTTGTGAATCTTCATTTTGAGATGCTACTCACTTCTCGGTCACTGCTGCTCAAGGTCAGAATTTTGTCTCCCAGGACCCTTCAGGTTCCAAGAAGACACTTGGACCCATTTTAGTGTCTTTCAAGGGTTTCCAGACAGAGTCTTCACGTGGCTGGGAAAACTGGTACTTCTACAGTTTTTTTTTTTTCCTCTAGTGCTACATGTATTCAGTCCACATAAAGGGCTCAACAGAAGCTCGACCATCCTGCCTCTGTCTGAGGCAAGATGGTCATAAGTCTCAACTGAAAACTTTTTATACCATTTCCTTAACCCATTCTATCTCCCACCCTAAAGTCAAACCTTTTCTTCCCAGACCAGCAGCTATCCATTTACTATGTCTTAAACATGTATGACTGAACCACATGGAATTTATCTGTCCACAGTGAGTATGAAAACCAAGATGTGGACCAAGCTCCAACCCCAAAGCCTGACTCTTCCACAGCTTCTCTGAGTTGACCAGCCTCTCCTCTCTAAGTAGCCCTGAACAGGGCTAAACTTGGGCTCACCTCTCTCAAATTCTCCCGCTTCGAGCACATTGCAACTCTGAATACCTGTTCAGTGAGCCTGGCCCCAGAATCAAAGGGAGCCCACAAGAAGGGCTACTTTTGAAGATGCTCAACATGAAGGAAACCACCTCAGGCCCATGACGAAGATTCTCTCCTTGACCTAACTCTAGTCAAGCTTCCCTAAGCTTCTTCTCAACTAGGCTTCAATCTTGACCCAGGAAAATTTGAACATACCCTACCATAGCTTCTAATAGCTTGAGACTACATTCCTGAGATGGCACCAGCTCCCTTAAAATCCCTTCCTAAGAAAACTTGAGGCTGCCAAAAATTTCACTCTTTGTTCCATCCAATCTTGTCACCAGCCCTTGTAGAGGGGATACACCCAACTTTCATGAGTGCCACTTAACAAATCCAAGTACATCCATGTGGGCAACGTTTGTAGGTTCACTTTCCTGAGCCGGCTATGCTCTTGATGACCCTCCTCCCTGTCACTCTCCCTTTAAAGTACTGTTACCCCTGGACAAATCAAAATTGAGTTCAGTCCACTCTGGGCTTTATTACTCATCCATTAGTATATTATTGAAACCTGTGCTCACTGCTTTAATGCCTGGCTTTGTGTCTTTCTGACACTAGTACTACACTACCCACTCACCTTTGCTGGTGCCCCACTGATGCATTCGAACACCTGTCACAGCAGGTACTGTCTACACTTACTCCCACCCTCCTGGCTTCTTCTGTATCTCCCCGCTTCCTGTTTCCAAGAAGAAAAGTAGGAGTGGTTTAATTTGGGCTTAGGCTCTAGCTAAAAATGTAATGGGGCCAGCTGGGTGTTCCAGGTCACTGACATGGCTCACACATGAGTTTATGAAGGGATTGGGGAAACCAAAAACTTCCAGAGCTTAAGCCTGACAGGAAATGGTACTAAGCCCTCTGGGCACTGTGCCCTGGGCTTCCAGGCCATAGCAATTTGGGGAAGCTTCTACAGGGGTCAGTGCCCATAACTGGAGAAGAGAACTCCTATCATAGAGCAAGCAGAGCTGCTAGGCTATTCCCATCAGTGCAGAAAAGGCATTCCTTGGGGCTGACTTCTGCCCTCCAGGCTTTCTGTCACCTCCTCAGAACCACCACACACACTTCATCCACAGCCTCAGGGTGCCAACGGGGAGTTTCCATGGGAATTGGGAAGTTTCCAGATAGCTTAGTGTTTCCTTCCAAGCTGTGCCCAAGACCTGATATATGAACTGTTCTAAAGTTTTCAGAACAAAAGTCAAGTCAAGTATCTTAGGTTTTTTTGTGGTATTATTTTTAATCAGTAAAGACTGTGGGGAGAGGATAGCTCAAAACCTGGGTCAAGTTCTTCCTTGTTCATTTGGGCAAGTGTGTACAGTAAAGTACTTTGAGTCTCCAGATTAAATACGTGGCACTCTGATTGATGACATCAAACGGATTTTCTTCTCCAAAATAACATTTAATCATCTCACACTTTCATAATTTCTTAGTAGTATGCCAGACAAGCAACTTATGCATAAGAAGTGAATTATGGAGTGATTACATATAGGAGCTGGGGAATTTTGAGATCTTTTTTCCACTTTATGACCCATCTTCATGGGGTATTATATCCAAAAAAATCAAACTACCTCCAAAGCAGAAGATATGAGCCATGGCCACATTCAGTTTCCCCATAGGAGCCTAAGTAAATGAAAATACTTCCATTTTACGGATGAAAAACTGAGACTCAAAGTCATAGATTAAGACCAAGGCTTGCCTTTTCCCACATTCTGGGGTGCTGTGGGGTCACCACTCCCTGTCTGGCTCATTCTTCCTTCAGGCTTCCAGGAGCACTAACCAGGAGGTATGAGGACAGGACCTGGTTATCTCAAATTCTGAGAGGAACTTTAGCAGGATTATGACCTGACACACAACTAGTGGGAAAATCCTGAAAAGGAGGCATAAATGTAAAACCAATAAGGGAAGAGTATCAGACTCATGTTATCATCCGTTACTGATTTTTCTCCTTGTTGCTGTTTCTATGAAGGGGCTACCCAAGGTACTTTCCAGCAACTGTTTTCGATTCTTGATTTGATGAGCTGTACCTGCAGCAGTTATGTGGGTGGTAGGAGCCCCCTTTTCTTTCTCTGTCTTGAGTTCAGGGATGAAAAGACACCAATAAAAGAGCCAAAGAGTGTGGCAGTACTGGGAAATACCAGGCCCTGCATTACATAGGTGTGCAGTAGGTACTCGAGGCTTCTGCCCTTTGACAAAATAGGCTTGAGCACTTTGGGAAAAGGGTAGCTACCTACCTTCATCGTGGCATCTTTGTTCAACAACATTGATCTGGATTTGTGCATCTGTCTGGGGTAAAGTGGTCACCTTCAAAACAGAAAGCTGCTGAGAGGCTTTTCTCATTTTGCTCATAGATTAAAATCCAATTAGATGACCCAAGTCACATAACCAGATCAATCTTCACACAGAGTAAATCGTCTAATTTATCCATGACAGCTGAGCCATGGTGCGGTTGATAGACAAAAGGACATCGTAACTCGAGGAAACAGGAAGGCTGCAGCTTGTCTGATCCAAGAGCTTGCAAGAGGAAGGGAAGAAGAGACAGACCAAGCAGAACAAATCCTAGGACTTTATTACCTCCTCTCTCAGAATCAGCCTTTGAATAGGAAGAGAGAGACCTTAAAAACACCCAGATCAACAAGAGGATTCTTGGGAACCTCAGTGTTGGCAGCCAGAGGAAGAAGTTTTCGATCCCCAAAGAACCCTAGCTGTCAGCTCAGCAGCTCAACCAGGATGGTGCAAGGTGGTGGCTTAGAGATGAGAAGAAGGCAAGTCAGTGACAGAAGAACTGACGGCAGGATACACTCCAGTGGGGGCTGCCACTTATTATCCCAGTAGGCCAGATGAGGCCTGCAGCACCGCAGGGGGAAAATAGGACAGGAGTAGCCCAACCCAGCTGCTCTGTGGCACAGACTGGAGTGTTGATACAGGACACAAAATAGACCTAATGGTTCCTTCATCCATGAGGTTGTCAGAGCCACCATTATCCTTCATAACCAGGTTGAACAAACATCACCAGTTCATGTCTGCCTTCCTAGCACAATTATTTATTTTTCTTTCTTTATTTCATTATTTCATTATTTCATTATTTATTTATTTATTTATTTATTTATTTATTTAGTGGTACTGAGGATTGAACTCAGGATCTTGTGCTTGCCAGGCAAGTGCTTATTCTACTGAGCTATCTCCCCGGTCCTCTAGCACAATTCTTAACAGTGCTTCCTTTCCTCTCTCCATCATTTCCCCTGCCCTGGATTCATCGGACAGGCATGGCTGTAAAGGAAGTGCTCCAGAAGCCAGATATGGCAGCACTCACTTCTAGGCCCAGCCACTAAAGTGCTTAAAGGAGGAGAAGGATTGTTTGAGCCCTGGACTGGGAGGCCAGTTAGGGTCATCTAGTAAGACTCACCTCAAAAATAAATCAAAAATCATAGAATAAGATGCATAGCATGCTTCCATGTAAAAATTATAAAACTCACCTGTTTTTAAGATTCTATTATATTTGTTACCTCCACACAGAACATATTTGGAAAGATCTTAGAGTATTTACCTGGGCGTAGGATGTGGACTTGACAAGAGTTGCAGGTGTTATTTTTATATGCATCGTTTGCTAAACTAGATGCATGTCTTTATAACTGAAGAAACACTGTGTTTATTTTAGAGGATGAATTACATACAAGGGCCATCCAGAATACAAGCATCATCCCAAAGAGGAGCCAAGAGGCAAGGAGACCCGAGTTTGCACAGTACTGCTGCAGAGACTTGCTTGCCTTAACCTCGGAATATTTTCTATTATTGCACACAGGCCATTTACCAGACCGTACTAAACATAGTTTGTTTGTTTTTCCTATGACCCAGTGGGTGTAGGCTCATGAAGAAAAGCAGAACAGTAAGAGAGAAGCAAAGTAAACATTCTCTGTACCCATCTGGGGAGGATGTGAGGAGTCCTGTGACCACATGGCAGTTCAATTCTGACTACTGATTTTGAAAGACTCATTACTCACTTCTTCCAGTGGACAGAAATTATACTCTCCTCTTGCCAGAGCACTGCCTGCTTTATTTCTCATTTCAAGGTTTCACTTTTGCTCCTCCCTCAGGGCTATAACCAGTGAGGCAGAAGCTTCACCACAGGGTGAGAGCAGCCGGGCACCCTGTGCTGCAGAGAGCCATGGGTAGGGCGCTGTCTCTTCAGTCCGGAAAGCTTGCTGAGGCCAGGGGTCACAGGAATCAGTCAGACCTTTCTTTCTTTCTTTTTTTTTTTCTTTCTTTCTTTCTTTCTTTCTTTCTTTCTTTCTTTCTTTCTTTCTTTCTTTCTTTCTTTCTTTCTATTTTCTTTCCTTGTTTCTTTCTTTGGTGAGAACTATGACATTCATTAAAAAGAAGATAAAAAAAGAAAGAAAGAAGGAGAAA
>NW_004524690.1:5295676-5306557 GCF_000260255.1 Octodon degus
AGAAAACAAAAGTGTTACCTTCATAACCCCAGAAGGGTCACTGTGGCTTTGTGCGGCCAAGCACCCCAGAGTCAGGGCTGCAATGCAGGCCTGCAGTCAGGCAAGGTCCCATACATGCTGCCTTGAGTTGAGCGGTGGGGTCAGCTCAGTGTTGCAATTGGGTTTAAGCTGTCCAGGTCTTGGGGTGCAGGGAGCCAGCTTCCCATGTGCTCTGGGAGTTGGTCTCACACACAGTTTGCTGGTGTGCTTAGCCAGAGGGCCACGCACTCCCTCCAGAGGGCCTCCAGGCACTGAGCCCCTTGTTTGGGCTGCCACATCCTTCTGGCATCTCTAGCAGGCTGAGCACCACAGGCTGCAGGTCTGTCTCAGCCATGCTGTTTCTAGGAACATTACCCATAGGCAAGCTTAGCAAAAGTGGGTCTCTAAGGCAAGAAGCAGGAGATGTTTGCAAAATAGCAGAGCTGCCATACCCTGGTCATAGAAATGTCAGTGTCCCAGAATGCTCCTGTGTCTCCCCATTGCCATCCAAGTGGCCCAAGGACAGTCTCCACTTGTCAGCCTCTCAGCATTCTCCAGGCCCATGTAGATCACGTAGAAAGGGCCCAAGTACTTGGCCAGATTGGCTTATAGTTTTCCCTCAACCTCCCAAACTGAAGCTTACCTCACCCCTTCTACAAGACAGTCTTCTGCCAGTCCAGTCAAGTTCTGAGCACCTAAAGCCTCCCCAGTTTTTTGTCTGCCATGAGACAGCAGGAGGAACACAAGTGCTCCCCAGAAGCCTATTCCTGGAGATGCAGCATGGAGAATCTGGGTGGCAAATGTTGCTGAACCAGCCAGTCTCTCCACTGAACTCAGTGGCTAGACAAATGTTATCATATGCTATGCATGCCATGACTTGAGAAATGCAGGGAAGCACTCACATGTGCTGTTTCATAGCAAAGGAAATTGTGTTGGGTTATCACTGGTACACACCTTAGGGTTCATAGATGTGTTTGCTCTTCTGCTTAACATTGCCATGATAAAACCCCTGAGAGAATCAACTTAAAGGATGTGGTATTTACTTTGATTCAGCATTTTAGAGGTTTTAATCTACTGTCAGTTGGTTCTGATATTTCTGGACCTCTGGTGAGGTAGAACACCATGAAAGGAACAATATGTTGGAGTAAGGTGGCTCACCTCATGGTGGATAGGAGCTAACAAAAGCAAGAGGAGGAGCAAGCGCCAAATATACCCTCAGAGATGTATGACTTTCCTTCTCTAATGAGGCCCCTGTTATGTCCCAGTAGCGCCATCAGCTAGAGACCACACTTTCAGCATATAATCTGGAGTGAGGGGGCATTTGAGACATAAACCTTAGCAATGTGCTATTATACCCCATCCTAAGAGCATGCTGGTTAATGTTTTCATGATTTCATAGCACCAGGAAGATCCCAGAACCTTTTCCTTCTCTGACAACTAGTGGTCCATATAGATAAAAATGAGGAGAGACAGGGACTACAGAGGTTGCCGATTGGGGAACCCTTTTAATAACTGACTTTTCTCAAGCACTCTGAATTCCTCTCTTCAGGAGCAAGATGTGCTTGTCACTTACATTTTAGTATCAAGGGGTTGGGGAGATAGCTTGGTGGTCTATATGCCTTCCTGGCAAGTGCCAGGACCCAGGTTCAGTCCCTGGTACTACATGCCGCGCCTGCCCTGGAACTCTAGGAGCACTGAGTTAGCCACCAGAACAGGGTGTGGTGGCACATGCCTGTGATCCCAGCACTGGTGAGACTGAGACAGGAGGATCTCTATGAGTCCAAGCTGCTTAGGGAGATCCTTTACCGAATAAATAAATAAATAAATAAATAAATAAATAAATAGTTTAAAAAAATTTTTAGTATTATGATAAAGGAAGTGGGGCCAGCAAGATAGCTCAGCAGTCTAAAGCACCTGCTTAGGTAAGCTTAGGCAAGCACAGGGATAACAGTTCAATCCTGGTACCACAAGCCATACCAGCCCCATCCCCAGGGCAGGCTGAGCCAGCCACAAAAAAAAAAAAAAAAAAAAAAAAAAAAAAAAAAAAAAAAAAAAGATAAAGGAAGTGAAATTAATTCATGTGGAAACCCAAAACTCCTTACCACATGCGTGCTACATGCCACCCTAACCTCACAATCTAATTGTGTGCTTACTCTGTGATATACCACGTACTATCAGTTGCATGACACATATTTTTCCACACACAATTTGTCATATTTGAAATTGAGACCACCTTAAATTTAGCAACCTTTTATAATCATTACTTAATCATGATACACATCATTCCAAGCAGCAGCCATGACACTGCTGGCTTTGTCCCAAAATGCTTAAACATAAAAGTGCAAGCAGGGCTGGAAAGATAGCTCAGCAGTCTAAGTGTCTGCCTGGCAAGCACAAGGACCTGGCTTTGATCCTAGGTACCTTTTGCCATGCCAGCACCAGAACCCTGGGCACACTGCTGGCTCCAGGAACCAGGCTTGGTGGTGCACTCCTGTAATCCCAGTGCTGGGGAGGCTGAAACAGGGGGGTCACAAATCCGAGCTTCATAGTGAGACCCTGTACCAAATAAAAACAAAACAAAAAAAGTACCAGCAGCACAACTTACAGTGATTTGAAAGAAAGTCCTAGAAGTAGAAGTGTAACACACTTTTAAGCCCTAAGAGCCAAATGGTCATGAGAGGAAGGTAGGGGAAATGGTGAACTAGATGCGTTCTATTGTAGTTTGTGTCTAAATGCCTTTCTTCCTAAAACCTCATATAGTCATGGAATTGGGTTTTCTGAGGAGGCTGAATCTACAGTTTGCGATTGATTCATGGCTTAATGCTGGAAACATGGGTGTGAGTGCTACACCCGCCTTAGGGCGGATAGCCTGCATGCAATTTAAGGGTCAGAAAAAGGATTTTCTTCCCTCACCATTGCTGTTTTATGTCTTCCAACATCATCAATGCTTGCCCCTCTGCATGTGCCATTTGGTTGGAGCCAGCTGGTTATGGACTGAAACCTCTACAAACTATGAGATAAGTAAACCTTTTCTCCTTTAACTTTGGGTGGCAGGTACTTTGTCTTAGCAACAACAGAAAAGGAACTAAGACATGTTTTCCAACATTTCTGAAAGAGGGGACAAGAGCTGACTATTCTATAAATTTGAAAAGGCAACCTAGGAACTAGAACCAATAGTTTTGGTTTTCCAGTGATTATCTTCAAAGTACTGCATCACTCTCATTTTTTATGAAAATATTAAAAATAGATCCAAAACTTGAGAACAAGTCACAAGGATGGTGCTATATCCCTCTGTGTGTGTGTGTGGGGGGGGTGTTCTGTGCATATCATTTCCTCTTACCCTTCCATTCATGATCTTATTCTCACTGTATACATCATGTGATATAAACCACTTAATTACCTGATTGAATGTACATTTGTTTGATTTTCCATCTAATTCAGGGTAAAGGTCCACATTTTATGAAGTTACATGTTAACTTATAGATTTTGTCTGGTGTGCAAACAATTTTTGTTTAACAGATAAAATAACCACAAAGGTATATCTTACTGCCCTGTAGGACATCTACCAGTTTTATTTCTAACTTAAATTTATTCCAAAATAGGTTTTACAATGCCCATATATCCCTTATTCTCTTAATTCTCCTCTGAATTATATTTGCCATTTTGCTGGTTCCCTCTTGTGAGTGTGTGTGTGTGTGTGTGTGTGTGAGAGAGAGAGAGAGAGAGAGAGAGAGAGAGAGAGAGAGAGAGTTCTATGCATATCATTTCCTCTTAGCCCTCCCTTCATAATCTTATTTTCCTTTTAGTCCACTGAAACGCTTGGTGTCAGTATTGTTCAGAAGCACAAATATACTCTCAGGGCCAAGCTGCAAGTCAGGTAAATCCATGGATGAATCAGCAGTAACAGCTTTTAAATGTATACAGCCTTTACCACAGAAACAAAGTACATTATTGTTCGGATCTCTGAAGCTGGTTCCACCAGTTTCTTTGGGTGGAAGAGCCAAGAATTGAGAGGGCATCTGCCTCCCAGCCTCGCCTGCTTTTTCTGGGATTGCTTTTCAGCACTTTTATTGTAAAACAAACTCAGAACTTTACACTGTCCATCCTCTGCATGATGAGCAAATACTAGGTACAGTTATAAGAGAAGGAGGTGAAATGGTGATGAAGGAAAGGAGTTACACTCATTGTTCCAGGCTCAGAAATCTTTCTCAACTTCCTTATTTCTCTGACCTTGTTATTTTTTTTTTATTTATCTGAGTTTACCAATTGTTCTTTCCCCCTGCTTCTTATCTTATTAAACTTCCCACTCTCCACTATGTAAAAATATGTAAGTGCACAAATAGACCCAAGTTTCAGCACTATTAGAGATGGGAAATAACTGCTATAGAAGTTAAAAATAAATAGCAGAAATTTCATCCCCCCACCCTGTCTCTCTCTCTCTCTCTCCCCCTTCCTTTTTATCCATCCTCTTTCTCTTCTTTTTCATTTGTCTCTCTGTTCCTTTTCCATAATGCTAAATTTGTTCCATTAAAGGGTTTCTTTGTGAGTAATTCTGCCACTTAATTGTCTAACATTCATTCTTGACTTTCAAGGGGACATCCACCATTTTTTTCCACATATACTGTTGTTATTTGATGAAAACAAATAGCTAAAGAGTTTTTCAGTGATAGAAAAACATAATTGGGTAAGTTATGACACATTGGTATGTGTGTACTGAGATAATAGAAACACTTATTCTTGCATCAACTGAAAATACAGGGTTAATAATGAAACTTAGGAATGGAAAAGGTCAAAGGGATCTTGAAACACATTCACTGTTTCAACCTTAGGTAAAAGAGCAGAGAATAGGAAAAATGAAAAACAAACCAAAGAAAACAACATATACACCATGATACCAGGCTTGTTTTTCTTTAAGGACTTCCTATTTTCTCTCCTTTTAAAAGCGTTAATACCCTTATTGTAGATTATATATCATCTCCTCTTTGGCTTTGAGGTGTGTGGTTTTGTTAACCAGAGACATCAATGAGTTCAGTTTCTGAGACCAGTCATTCAATAAATTATTTGGGTCCTTGGGTCTCTGGAAGTTGATAATTCCTGCCAACCAGTTGACTTTAGCAAAGATGGTCTTGATAACTACCAGATTTGACAGAAAGTCTTCTGACTCATCAACAGACAGATCCAGAAACTGTGCCATCATTTACATTGTGCTCCAAGTGTAGTACTTGGCCATTATTCTAGTATTATGTTCAACATCTCTGTTCTTCAAATCTTTCCACCTTTTTTCACCATCTTCTGTGGAGGCAAAACCATCTGTCTCAGAACTCACAAGGGAGCCTTTTCTTAACTCCATTCCATAGTCCTCAACAAGTGTGTATCAGCACATTAACTCCATCATGATGAAAAGCTTTAGGAGATCCTTGTGTTTGGGAATTTCTTCTAACTTCTTACCACCACTTATTCGGTGAACCAAATCTGACTGTTTATTGTCAAAAACAGCCAGGCTAATGTGGAGAACAACACTTTTCAGTTGCCACTTTTCACTTTCTGTTTGTATACACAGATTGTCATAGATTGCTCTGCAGTGCTTACAAATAGATAGGACTCCTCAGCTGAACCATTAAATTACAGCATTTCAACTTTAATTTTTCTGTGTTTTCTTCCTGGAAAAACTTGGTATTAACCTTCTTGCAGCGACCTGTGTCTGAATGTAATCCCTCACAGCCAGGCACAGCTGCATCTGCTCCAGGATAAACTCCACTCACTGTTTGTTTTCCATGGACCCGTAGGTTTCCACCTGCAACTCTTGTAAGATGAAGGTTGCTTCTTTGACGTTGCTATTTTGTTCTTTTATGGTTGCTAACGTTTCAGTCAGTTGAGCATGCTCAATTTCAACATAAATCTTTCCTTCTGTAACCATTCGCAATGTATCAAGTAACCGAAGTTTGACTGGGAGGTCTGCGATTTCCTCAATGTAAGTACAGCCCTGTTGAACCATTTTTGCAACAGCTTGTTTTAACTGACTCCTCCTTTTTGACAAAAGCATAATATTTTCATGAAGTAAATCCCACTCTTTAGCCTCGTAGCACATCTTCACTACTGCAACTAATATCTGGGATGTAGACACCATATCTGAAGCAGTATGGGTCTGTTTTTCTAAAGAGAGAAGGGTTTCAGTGACTTCTTGATGTCTTCCTTCCTTGGCCAGCTTCTCGCACTTGGGCAGACGCTGGTCCACTGTAGTGCTGTAGTCCACCTCCATCTTCACAATTCGCTCATCAGCCCACTCTGAACCACAGTCCACCATCATCCCTGCCTGAGCATCCTCTGCTGTCCCCCTACATCAGACATCCACCATTTTGTGTGACACTTACATTAGATTTCATTAAATAATTGTAGAGCATGCTCCTACAATTAAAGGTACCAAGTTAAAAGTTACACCTAGAAGACATCTTTGAGGAATAGACATTTCCTAGAGAAGCCTCCATACCTGTGATAAAGCTGTCTACCATAAGCAATTTACAAGCATTAACACAGAAAATAAACTAAAAATTTAAAAATAGGAAGTGACAATACACAGAAGCAGAATGCAACCCAGACCTCCAGCCTAGACATGACAAGTCCAGGAGAAAATAAGACAGAGAAAATTAAAAAAAAAAAAACAACAAACCACTCACCTTAATATTCTGAACTTGTAGCGGCAGAAGTTAAAAATAAAAAGAAACAAAATCAATGAGGCTATAGAGAAAATCAGATTAGAAATAACCTCTCAGGTATAAAAGAAGAGATGATCAAAATGAAGACCTTCTTCAGTGACTCTAGAGCAAACACAAATAAAAATAAACAGAAGCTTAGGAAAATTATGGAAACAGTAAATACCAAACATAGGAATAAAATGGGTTCCATGAAACAGATTCAAAGATATGCAAGAGACTAAAAATTCCATTCAAAGAATCCACAGCTGAAGACGAATAGCAGAGCTGGAAAAAAATTGTGGCTAGTGATCACTGAAGGAAAGATGTCTTATGTGACACATTGTTGTCTTCAAATTAGTTGTTCAGATTTCCAGATGTGAGCACGTAAATTGGTCAAATAAAAAAAGGAAAAAATTTTAAGCATTAATTGCTCCTTTCAATAGACCAGTAGAAATCAGCAGTACAATTATCCAATCCACCCTCTTTCTATACATAAATATTTTCCCTTCCTTGTTTCTTTCTTTTCTCAGTTCCCTCATTCCAGTTGTTGCTTCCCTTTGAACAGCTTATTTTCCTTACACAGTACTTATTGTGTCTTTTGGATTTTATTTATTCTTTCAGATTCTTGCATGAGGGAGACAAGGCAATGTTTATTGATGCAGGTCTGATTTACTTCACTTGTGAGTATGGTCTCTAGTTCCATCAACTTACCACCTATAAAAGCTTCAAGTTTAATTTTTTATAGCTGAGTAATATTCCATTGTATAAAAAATAACACATCATTGTTTATTTCCTATAACTTTGTTTAGTGAAATTTTGTCTTTTCTATTTTTTTTTACTATTTTTAATTCTGTTTTAAAAATAAAAAATTAAATAAATGTGCATCCCTACTAAAAAAAGAAAGATATTTTTAAAATAGCAAGTGATCATGAAAAAAATCAATCCAAAAAGTGAAGATGATGCAAAGAAAAACCTAAGATTAATCAGAGTAAATGAGAAAAGCCAGAGACAGCACAAGCAAAATAAAATTCCTCTTCACAGGAATAATGGCAGAAATTTTCTCAAGCATGGAAAAATTTGAAATACAGACAGACAAGGCATAAAAGACTCCAACTACTCCTTTCTATATGTCTATACCAGGGCATACAACAATCAAAATTCTAGAAAGTCAGCAAAAGAACAGACTACTAAAAGCTATTAGAGAAAAGAAACAAAAGGAATAAAAGGTCTTTACATTGAAAACTATAGTACTCTGAAAAGGGAGATCAAAGAGTATATCAGAAAATGGAAAAATATCTTTTGCTCTTAGGGAGGAAGAACCAACATAGTGAACATGTCCTCACTCTCAAAACTTTTATACAGATTTAATGCAATCCAAATCAAAATAACATTACAATAACTAACAGACATAGAGAAGACTTTCATAAAACTCATCAGAACCATGAAGACCTAAATAGGTACAAAAATTCTGGGTAACAAAGGCAAGGTGGGGCAGGCCAGATAGCTCAGCGGATTAAAGCACCTGCTTAGGCAGAGCTCAGCAACTGGTGGAGTTCAATCCCCAGTGTGCCTCACCCCCAGGGCTCGCTGAGACTGTGATTAAGACTGGGTGTGGTGGTATGTGCCTGGAATCCCAGTGCTTGGGAGGCTGAAAACAGAAGAATCACTACGAGCCCGATCTATGTAGTGAAACCCTGTAGACCCTGTCCTAAATACAGAAGAAAGAAAGAAAGAAAGAAAGAAAGAAAGAAAGAAAGAAAGAAAGAAAGAAAGAAAGAAAGAAAGAAGGAAAGAAAGAAAGAAAAAGGCAAGGCAAAGGGCATCACATTTCCTGATGTGAAATTAACTAGCTAGGTCCTGTGATTTTGAAAAAATTAAAAAAGCATGGTACATACAAAAAGCAGATCTGAGGATCAAGGAAACAGGTTACAAGATACAGAAACAGCTCCAAATGCACTGAGCCACCTTATCTTTGCCAGAGATGCCAAACAGTTTCACTGGAAAAAAGATAGTGAAGACTAAAACCAGACCCATGTCTTTCACCACACACTAAATCAAAATTGAAATGGATCAAAGAGCTAAATATTAGAACAGAAACATTAAATCTGATAGAAAATAGAATAGGTAGAACTCTTGCAGACATTGGTGTAGGCAAAGATTTTATGAAAAAAAAAAACCCTAATAAAACAGTAAATATCACACAGAATCAACGACTGGGGTCTCATTCTATTAAAAAGAAATTTTGCACAGTGAAAGAAATCACCAACAGAGTGAAGCGACAGCCCACTGAGTAGGAATAGAAATTTTCCCATCTGTTCCCAAAAGATTAATATCTAGAACATATAAAGAACTAAAAAAAAGTCAGATGCTCCCCCACCCCAAATTTGAAGATCCAATCAAAAAATGGTCATCCAAGAAGAATGCATACTTCTTGGATGAAGAAGTAGAAACAGAAAATAAATACATGAACAAATGTTCAACATCACTGGACATTCAAGAGATGTAAATTAAAACAGTGCTGAGATTCCATCTCACTCTAGGAAGAATGGCTTGTATCAAGAAAACAAACAATAACAAATGTTGGCAGGGCTGTGGGGGAAAAGGAACCTGTCCCCACTCTTGGTGGGTGTGTAGACTGATGGGACCACTGTGGAATCAGTGTAGAGATTCCTTAAAAACTAGGACTAGAGGTCCCACTTGATCCAGCTATTCCCCTTTTGGCATCTTTCAGAAAGAAATAAAAGCATCCTACCACAGTGCTTTGTGCACATCCGTGTTTACAGCAGCACAGTTTGCAATAGCTGACTCTTGGAAACAGCCCAGATGCCCATCAGCTAATGTGTGGATTAAGGTGACGTGTTTCCTTTTTACAGTGTAGTGCTAACAGCCATAAAGAAGGACAAACTTGAGACCCTTATCAAGACCATACTCTGAACTGAAGTAAATGGGACATGTGTAAATATCACATTGTCTCTCTGATGTGAAAAGTGCAAGTGTAAGTAAGGACCAAAATGTGTCATAGATACTGTGAAATAAAAAGAAAGTGTTCAAATGGGAAGGGGAATGAGAAAGCAGGGTGGGGGAAAGGAAGAAAGGGAAAAGAAAAAAATGAGAAAATGAGGAGAAAATGGAAACAAAGCTTTTGTAAACAAGGAGGGGAAGGACTCATGGATGAAGGGAATAGGAAAAATGATGAACGTGATCTTTTTGTATATCTACATTGTACCAATATATAAGAAAAATAAATTAAATTGTTTCAAATTTTTTTTAAAAAATGCATTCTCGGAGAAATTTCCATACTCAAGCCGACCACAGTTTCTCGAGCTGTTTCTCTATTGCTGAGCACTTGTGCTGCTTTTATTTTGCTAACAAAATAATAATGCTGCATCATACCTTCTCCTGTGCTGATGTCTCTCTGGGGAGCCTCACGGTGATGGAATTGCTGAGTCATAAAGGAAGTAGCTTTCATTTTAGTAGCTACTTCCCAATTGCCCACCAGAGTAACCACAGCAATGTCCTACCAGAAAAGAGACGAGAGCACGTGTCCCTACAGCCTCATGTACACTTTATGTGTTCAAAATTCTGATTTTTGCCATTCTAATTAAAAACAGTATTTTATGTTATTTGCATTTCCCTCGTCTAAGCGGCTGGTAAGATCTGGATAGTTTGGAGCACAATTTCTCACGGTATATTGCCAGGATGGAGCCCTGGAAAAACCCACTTTGGGACTAGAAGCCCTCAAACAAATATAACTTCATACAAGATTGTCCTTCTGTAGTCTCTGAGTTACTCATCTTTCCATCTCTGTGCCAAAATACCTGAGAAAATCAGAGGAAAAGTTTACTGTGGTTCAGAGAGAGAGCCCATAGGTGATTTGCTCTGTGGTTTTTGGGCTGTGGTAAGGCTGAACATCATGGTGCAGAGCACATGGGGCAGTAAGGCTGCATATGTCATGGTGACAGAGACAGAGACAGACAGACAGAGACAGAGAGACAGACACAGACACAGAGAGACAGAGACAGACAGACACAGAGGCAGAGAAACAGAGACAGAGACAGAGACAGAGACAGAGACAGAGAGACATAGACAGGCAGAGGCAGAGACAGACAGAGACAGAGAGACAGAGACAGAGAGACAGAGACAGGCAGAGAGACAGAGAGACAGAGACAGA
>NW_004524690.1:5306686-5311932 GCF_000260255.1 Octodon degus
GACAGAGACAGAGACAGAGACAGAGACAGGCCAAGGTTCCTTTCAAGGGCCTACGGCCAACTCCATAACTTCCTTCCACTGGGCTCCAGCCTCTGAAAGCCCCAGCACCTCTCTGTAGCAGCACTATCACCTGGGCACAAGCCTTTAACATGTGTGTTTTTATGGGACATTTAAAACCCAAACCATAACGCTCTCCATATTGATCCCTAATTTATAAAGCTGGCTGCTGCAGTATCATGATAAAGTAGCAGATTTCCTATGTTGAATGTGATTAGACTCTAGCTGCTACTGCTAAGAGATCATCAGTACAGATGAATTATGCCAGGGCACTGCAGGTTCCAAAGGTTGGCCCCTGTCCACAGGAGGCAAGATGGTTCTTCCATTCAGGAGGCAGCAGCTCTTGGAGATGCGCCAGTGGCCTCAGGGCAGCCTGTGGCGTCTCCCTGACAGAAACTAAGGGCCTGCAACCCCCTTCTTCTTTTGCCCAGGGATTCCCTACTTTCCTCCCATTAAAGAAGTTTGTCTTGGTTTTACTACTCTCTTGAGAGTGTATATTTTCTAGGTTAAATCTCACTTGCTGAAAAGAAAAAAGAACCTATGCTTGGGTTGACCTCCAGAACTAGAAAGCTGATTGGTAATGGAATAAGTACACACAATGGAAAAGGTGTGTGCTAAATTTTAGGCAAATTAGCAAGGTGTTTTTCAGCAAAATCTCTAATCTGGAATTACAGCAAGTCCAAGTGGCAGCTTCACCCTTATTAATATGCAGTTATGATATCAGACTCAACTTTCTGAAGTTCAACTTTCTCATCTAAAAAATGAGTCTTATTAGTACCTACTAATAAGGCGGTATGAAAGATAACTGAATTAGTCCAAGCTTTGGATCCTAGCACAAGTACTTTATCCATACAATAAGTATGAGTATTTTCTCACCTGTTCTCATAATAGAAACCCATTTCTGTATGGATTACACTTGCCAAAGTAGTTGAGAGGGCCACATTAAGTGACAAAAACTTACTCAGAAATAATACAGCTATAAAAGAGTTCAGTAAATTTCCAAGGAATTTTCTTATTTTTCTTGGACATGACATCAAGTTTATTCAAAAAAAATCTCCGTCCATTTGTGGAGGCTAGCAACCGTGGATTATCTGACAACGGTTACCATGGCTGCGGGAAGGGAGGAGAAAACAGCTTCCCAGCAGTGTTTGTAAAAGAGTCAATAGTCCCTGGAGTTAAATAATGACTACTAGGTATTTGCAGATTTTAAGACAGAAATGAGAGCAAAGTGAGTAAAAGAACACCACAGTGCCCTTGCTGAGGAAATCAGGGTGTAGCTCAGCACACTGAGAAACTCTCCAGGAACTCAGTATTTCCCCTTAGTGAAGTGTAGCACAAGTCCCCTTTGCTCCACATGGTAGGTGATTTTCTGTCATAAATTTCACTGTGTTCTATGCTTGTAGTTGTGTTCTCAGCATTGGAGTGATGGTTTTCTCATGAAGTGAAGATGGATGATTCAACCTGTATTCTCTTTTGTTCTTGTTTTGTTTTGTTGCTTCTTGAAACAGGGTCTTTCAGTTCAGGCCGACCTTGAACTCACTTTGTAACCCAGGCTGGACTTAAATTTATAGATATTCTCTCACTTCAGCCTCCTAAGTGCTAGGATTACAGGTGTGCGACCCCATTCGTAGAAGATTTCTGGATTATTGCAAGAATGGTGAAGAGGAACAAGAATTTACAAAGTTATTTACGCCTCTCCAACTTCAGAAGGTTGCTTTCACTGATAGATAGTTATCACTTATAAAATGAGAAGATCAATATTTAAGGAATGAACCTTCATTGGGCAGATTTGGCTTTGAATTCTGTCTCTAACCTTTAGAGACTGTAGTGTAACTCTTAGCTGTTTAGTATCTCGGGAAGAGAAAATCACCTCATAATTCTCATCTAAACTGAATGAAGTACATATGAATATTATATTTACAAAATTGTTTTAAGGTTCAGAGATAACATTCAGAGAGCAATGAGCACAAGATGTAGAATATTGCTGAACTGGCTGGTAATGCCCCCCTCCCAGAGCTGTCAATATTGTTTGAATAATGCTTTTCTGTTTTCTGTATTTTTTGATGCTCTGACATCCAAAGCCTTACTGACTCTGGGGAGATGTCCCTCCCATGGGTGCTAATTCCTAGAGATAATAAAGGACCAACCTGCAGGTAGGCTTTTCATATGATCCAAAAACATGTCCCTGACCGGCTTCTTTCATCTAGCCTTTCACCTCATCTATAGCATACCTAGAACATGCAGTCATATCCTCCTGCCCTAATTCCTCCAGGGCCAGAGACCAAGCAATTAAGGTAGCTGTGATGCTCAAGAGCTATCCACTCTAGATAACACTAGTTTGTTTACCCTGCATTGCTTTTTCCCCCTCAGAAATCCCAATAAAGGCTCTCGTGCATGTGTTTTCCTCAGTTGCTCTGTCTCCTGAGGAAGCCCAGTGCTTCTCCATATGACCTGCTTGCCACAGCACGACCCCACTCTTGGGAACTGTAAGCAACAATCTTTTGAATAGCAAATTTCCCCTAAACTGTTGCTCATCCAATACCAGAATAACAATAAAAGCTATGGTGCTAGTCCATCAGCAGCTACGAAAATCAAATTGAGAAGGGAGTGAAATCTTAGAAGAAAAAAATCAAATTTGAGTTCTATTGAGGGCAAAGTTAGTCTGGAAGATAGATAGATCTAGGGAAATAAATATGTGATTACAGATTTGCAATCTAATATCAAGTACCATTGAAGCCAGAAGAATTGGTGGATTTCAGATCCTTTGGCTTTTAGAAATTATACTGTCCATTGTGTATTTGCATACTGCATGTATTATATTACCTCCTAAGGAGGCTATTGGAAGCATCCTGAGTTCAAATATTTCAGTTTTTAAAGCAGAAAAGTATATGAATATTTATACTAATGTTTTTACTGGCTAGAAAAGTTTTCTGTCCATTCAGCATATGTCTTTCTACCAAAAAGATTGTTTGGAAATTTATTTTTTAAATATACACAAATCTTAAGAGTCTGTGGGCCTATATTAGGATTTCCAGTAGAAGAAAAGTATGTCCATGGAGGAAAGCTATGATTAAAGAATAGAAGTATATCTTACCTGAAGAAAGTCTGAACATGCAGTTTGAAAAAGTTCAATATATTCCAACTAGTGGTGATCACATCGTAGTCTTTAAAAATTCAGTGTTCTGATGCCATATATATAAATATATGTACTTCTTGTTGATGAATATATATGAATATATAAATATATATGTGGAAAACATTTAAAATACATTATATACAAATGGAAAAATTAGCTGATGTTTTACTTCTTTTCTACAACACAAAGTATCACACTAAGAATCACAAGGAATACTAGAAAGAAGTAGAATGCTAAAAGAAAAGGAGAATATTACCCCCAAATTTTATACACAGCCAGAATATCATTCTGTTATAAGATATTTTCAGCTAGGCAAAGCCTCAGGGGCTACAGCACATAGAGACTGGACCCAGATATACAGTTGGGAATTGGCCTGACGTCTGCTTACAAACAGGATGAAGCAACAAAAACCAGACTTACTCTTCTTCCTGAAACAACTAAAAGAGTTGGGCAGAATGGACGCAGCACTGGCACTTAGGCATCAAACATCAAGTGTCAAGTGTCCCAGGATTGTACTCCTAGAGAGAGGTGAGCCATGTGACTGACCAGCTCCGTTCCAGGAGGGTGCATGTGACATGTGACACAGGGAGCAGGAATCCCAGCTGAGCCCTGTACGTTCTGTGACTTTAGCTAGTTTGCAGGGTAGAGAACTAGAGAAACAAAAGCTACGCAGACAGCAAAAGGATCTGTGTGGGGTGGCCTTAAGAGGTTGGGTGAAAACAGACCAGAATGTGCCTCAGAGGAAACTATCAAGGCAGGAGGAAGAGCAGACCAAGAGGAACATGAGGAAGCTTCTTGGTATTCTACCCAACCAGTCCTGAAAGAATCTTACAATGAAGATCTTACATGAAGATCTTAGGAGAGCTTGGTCTTCATATTGGGAAGAATTGTCCCTGGACTAAAATCTATTCTACTCTTGCTGAACTACCTTAAATCAAGCCACACCCCAAACAAAAATTGTATTTCAAAATGAAGTTGAGGAATATTTAGATAAATATAAATATGTACAGCACTCTAGTAAAATTTATAATGCTGGGCATGTAGTAAACAATTGCTTGTTATGAAAGACATAAGAATATCATAACAATAGAAAAGTAAATATATTTTTAAAGCAGGCATAACCCAAATCATAGAGCTTGTAGACAGGAATATTAACAATTACTATCCTTACATTGCATCTAAGAAGACGACAGGAAGACGGAACATAAATTAAGGGGTGTCATAGAAGAGACACAAAGGACTGAATCTGAACTTCCGAGAGTGAACCCTCCAATATCCAAATTAGGAAATAAATACTGTGAATATTGTTCATGGAATAATAAGCATCAAAAAAGAAAAGATCAGCGAATTTTAAAACGTAACAACGTGGGCTACACAAAATAAGATGCAATGAGAAGAAATGGCCGAAAGTAAAGATGAACACAGCACCCCTGAGCTGCAGGGCATCAGCCCACTGAGCGACGAACAGCCTGATCCGTGTGAGTGGAGTCTGTAAAGGCTGAAAGGAAATAGCATAAATATTTGGAAAAAAATTTACAAAGTTTTTGAAATTTGATGAAAACCATGAAACTAAGATCTGAGAGGCTAAAAAGACCCCAAGTGATGGAATAGCTAATGTTGTATTTTTTTTTTCTTTTTTTCTGTATTTTAGGGAAGGGTCTACAGGGTGTTCAGGGTCTCATTACTAGATTGGATTTATAGTGATCTGCCTGCTTACAGCCTCCCAAGAGCTGGGATTACAGGCACCGGTGCCACCACTCCCAGTCTCAATTGTCATCTCAGGGTTCCCCAGGGGAGAGAGTCAGCGTGGCAAGCCTGGGGATCAAACCCCCAGCCCCTGTGTCTGTTTTCAGGTGCTTTAATCCACTGAGCTATTTGGCCAGCCCTATGTATTATATATAAAGTGATAGAAAATTATTTCAAGCTAGGCTGATTTGTTAGAGATACAGATTATAAACTATAGAGAGGGGCTGGAGAGATGGCTCAGTGGTCTAAAGCACCTACTTGGAACAAGCTTGGCAAAGCACAGGGACCGAGGTTCAATCCTCCAGCA
>NW_004524690.1:5312927-5330667 GCF_000260255.1 Octodon degus
CAGCTCTTTATTGTTCTCTTGCATCCGTCTTCTCTCTCCCGAGGCCCCTGCTCTTAGCTTATAAGTCTCAGGGCTTCCAACCATGGGGTGCCACGTGTGTACTGCCCATTGGTCCAGGTGTGCGGAAGCAATGCATTAGCCCAAGCCTTGGCCATATATGTAGTTGTTTACTCCAGGAGTGCTCACCCCTTGAGGGGGTGGAAGGTGGAAACCGGCGCCATCCTAGGGCGCGGCTACACGCAGCTCCCTACAACCACCAACCACATATACAATTATTATGTTGCTGACCTTAAACAAGGTTGGAGCCTATTCTATAGAATCATAGAAGATGTGTTCATTAATTTCAATGGAATGTAATTGAATTAAAAGTTGATATTATGGAAGAATATTTCAAAAATCCACAAACTTTTAGAAACAGAATAAATAACACACTTATAAATAATCTGTCATCCAAGAAAAAAAGCTAAAAAGAAATCAGAAGTGTTTTAAACAGTGTTAGAAATGTTTTAACAGTATTCTGAGTAGGACGGCAATGAAAATACAGCACATTAGGATGCACGGGATAGCACAAAAGCAGTCCATAGAGGGAAATTTTAGCTCTGAATGCCTATTACAGAAGACAGATACCAACTCCAGGACCTCACTACCTACCTAAATAGGAAGATTAACAAACAAACAAATGAAAAAAGCAACTGAAACCCAATGCAGTAGAAAGAGTATAATAAAGATTAGAGTAGAAATTGATAAAATAGAGGAGAAAGAAAAATAATAGAGAAAATCAACAAACTAAATATCAGGTTCTTTAAAAACATAGATAAAATTGACAAAATAAAAGCGCTACCTAGACCGATCAGTAATAACAGACAGTACAAACTACCAGTGTTGATGGAGACCACATGGGGCAGTGGTGAGCAGGTTTTAGAATTAATCTATTGACTTTTCTATATTAATTTATGAATCTGTCCCAGGCCCGTTTATCTTGCCTGATGAGCCAGTGGCTGGCGTGCAGAAATTGAACTCTCCATACCAATAGTCACAGCGGAGATCTATTGTGGTCTGTGACCCCTCGATATGTCTGAAGGCAAGATAACATGGCAGCCGCAGGGGCTTACTCTCCCTTAAATTTGCCAGGGCAATGCTGTCAATCTTTGCAACCAAACAGTTCTCTCATTAAGCAAAGATTTACTGCTTGGGATGTCTTTGCTTCACTTTCTCAAGGCCTCGCTAATTGTCATGCCCCTTTTGCCTCAGCTATTTCCTGCATGTTCTTGCACTGCCCTGATATATTAAGGATCCAATAAAAACTGACCAGTCTAGAAAGGTCATTTTCTTAGCCACAAGTGCTCTAACCTTCCTGGAACCTCCAAAAACATACCCCATTTTCTCTTTCATTTTATCCTTCACTATAAGCTTGCCCATTAGATTGGGAGTCTGATCAGATCCTGATACAATGTAATTTAAAAGGGGATAAGGTGTACTGTTATTATTTAGAGGTAGATACTTCCTGGTTGCTTTAGGGTTTAACTCCATCAATCCACCTATGTGACAACCCTAATTCCAACTATTCTCCTACCTCTTCTTCCTTTGTGACTACTGAAGGTCAAAGTAGCATTGTTAATGTTGTTTTCCAAGCTGTATGTATAGTGCAGCTCTGAAATTCAAGTTTACAAAGTCTCTAATGCTTCATTCTCGGCCGGATTAAAAACTTCTTTAGTAACTGGGCACAGCTGCAGGTACTTATAATACCAGTTACATGGAAGGCTGCGGTAGAAAGACCAGAAGTTCAAGGATAGCCTGGGTAATCCAGAGAGACCCTGGTCTCTAAAAAAAAAATGTGACTAATAAAAAGAATTTTTTGAAATTTTTTATGTATTTGGTACAGGGTCTCACTATGCAGCTCAGACTCATAGTAATCCTCCTGTTTTAGCCTCCTTAGAACTGGGATTACAGGCGTGTGCCACCACGCCCAGTCTAAGGGGCTGGCTCCGTGCACTTGGGGTTCCGGAGTACCAAGGATTGAACCTGGGTCTTCATGCTTACTAGACAGGCACTTAGACTACTGAGCTATCTCTCTCACCCCAATTAAAGAAAAAAAATCAAAAAGGAGGTGGAAGAGATATTTTTATCTCTTTGTCCCTTCCAGAACCAAGGAGATAATACATTTAGAAACACTTGATAAATTTTTGTGGATGGATGGATGGATGCTATAAATTTTCATTAATGAAGCACCAGGAACAATGGCTCTGTCAAAAGAATAATAAAAATAAAAGCACTAGATTAGTCTCCGCCATTGTCAACAAAGCCTAACAGATATCGTACACAGTTCACATACCACTGGAGCCTGGGGCTGTCTTGGCATTGTTTATTTGGTTTTTTGTTTGTTTGTTTGTTTTGTTTTTTAGTACTTCTGGTGGCTGGGACTGAAGATATAGTCACATTGTCATTGCTGGTTGTGCAAGCCTTTCCTTTATTTATTAGCTTTTACTCCTTCACCTCCAGAGAGGTATCAATTGGAATGTGCTATATTTTGTATTTTTATTTGTGCCAATTCTTTAAAAATCTTGTTTTTCCAGGCATGTGTTTCTAATTCGCTGAGAGTGCTGTGTGTCATACATCCCTGACTGTTTCTTCTCACTCAGCATTGTGATTTTAAGATCTGGCCTTGCTGCTCTGTGTGCATCCAGTCCCTTGTCCATAAGTAAACACTGGGACAACCTCATATTTTAGCTATCTACCCTCCCCATGTTATTAGTCACTTAATCTCATTTCCAAGATCTGGAATCAGATGAGGCTCTGTGACTTCTTAACAATGGCAGGAAGAGAACATGATGTCTACTCACTGTCCCTAGAAGAGAGACAGAGGTCAAAGAGGTCATCCTGTTCTGGGGGCAGCTTTGTCCCACTGGTGTTTTGCTTAGCTTCTATGTTATCACCTGCACCTCTCACTGATCCCCACCCTACCTAGTCCTAGGACTGATACGAGACTCACGTGAAACATAAGGCAAGGAAACCGGTTCCAGGAGGTTCTGAGGAGAGTCCAGGGCCATGCACAGTTGCCTTCTCCAGCTGGGCCCTGGTATAGCCTGGTGAGTGGCCAGTGGGGCACGCAGTTGCCTATGCCACACAGAGGCACGCATTCTCAGGGCTGTGCAGTCAGTTACACTGTACATGTGGACATACCCCAACCTTCCCTACTAGTGATGCCCTAGACCTACTCTCAGGCAGCCTCCTGGGAGCTCTGTGGGAGGTGAAACCCAGTACAGCTTTCCCAGGCTCTCTTCCCTTGTCGCTCATTGCTCTTTTCCTTCCTTGTCAACCACTGAGTATTATTTCCACCCATGTAATGATTCTAGAAACTAGAGCCAGGGAGCGAGCACTCTTCCCCATTTTCCATCCCAGGGTGGGCCGCACCACCAGCCCAGGTCACGTTCATCACCGTGATCCAACATGGCATTGCTCCTCCCTTGGCCCTCTACCCTCAGCAGTAGCAAAGGTCTTGACAATCACAACAAACACTTGTGAGTTCTATGTTCACACCAAAAATCCCCAGGGAACATACAAACCCAGAGTCAGTGTGCACACTGCCTTGTGGACCTTCAAGTAGAGACCTGAAGGAGCATCTGGCAGAGCTTTGTGCCAGGCAGAAGAACTCAGGCCCAAAGAACTCAGCAGCTCCCTCTGCCCTGCTGCCCATCGCCCTTGGTAGCTTTCTGCTCAGCCCTCTCCAGAGGACAGGGCCACTCTGGCTTTCTTGTTCCTCTGTCCCTTGTGCATGATGAGTGCAGCTGCCACTGCTCAGCATTACAGAATTGTCCCTGAGTCTCTGGAAGGCTGACCCTAAATGACTCCTTTGCTTAAAGCCCTTCAATGATTCTTCTCCCCCTCTAGGATAAAGGCCAGTATTCCCCCCCAAGAGCATAAAAGGAGTCCCCTGTCCCACCCCACCCCAAGCATGTCTCCCATTCCTTCCAGCATCACCTCTGCTAATAACGTTCTCCTATGCTCTGACTGTAATCAGGTTCTCTAAGCTTCTCAAATGAGCTACGCTCTCTCTTGCCTTAGGCTTTCCCATCATGCTATTTCCTTTCTGTCAGCATTCCATTCCACTCCTTTTCTTCCTGTCCCTTGGGTAATTTCAACTTGTCCCTTCTGTGTAAGTAGTCTCAAGGTTCATAGGAATTCTTACCTGATCAGCATGACCAAATTGGATGTGTCTCTTAGGCGAACACAAGCCCCTGTCAGTCTGGCCCCCCGCACCCTCCTTCTGCATCATCTCCACTTCCAGTGACATCACAAGCCTCATCCTGGCCATTTGATGCATGGCATTTTATTTTCCCAGTTTCAGCAGCTGAAATCCTATGCCCTAGAATGCGACCTCATCTGGACGTAAGTGTTTTTACAGGCCTGATCAAGTTAAAATGAGGTCATCAGGGCAGCCTCTAATTCAGTCTAACTGGTGCTCTTCTAAAAAGGAAAAACTTGGACACAGTCAACCACACAGGAAGAAGTTTTATCAAAACGAAGTCAGGGATTGGCGTGATGCTTCTGCAAGCCAAGGACAAGAGAGACTGCCAATAGCCACCAGAGGCTGGGAGAGGCACGGAGCAGGTTGGCCTTCACACCCTCCAGGAGGAAGCAACCCCACTGGCAGGTTGATCTGGGACTTCTGTCCACCCTAGCTGTCAGTAAATGTCTGCACTCGGCTTGTGATGCTTTGTTACCCTTGCAAACTAATATAGGTAACAATTACTTTCATTTTTGTAATTTTTGGCTGCATCTACAGAGCTTACCCTGCTGCAACAGGCAGAAAATATGAATTCAGTATATATGTAGTTTTAAAAATTTTACCCCAAGAAACAAAGAGGAGACATAATTTCTACACTTGAGAATCTCATAATTTAATGGCAACACAGAGAAGATGATTCACAGTGTACACTTACGTTACGGCAGAGACATGGAGTGTCAGGATACTAGCATCGAACCCTTAAATCAAGCGGTCTGTGCTAGGCAGCCCCCCAGAAATCTCTTAAAGCCTGAATCTTGAATTACAAGTTAGGCAGAAAGCAAACTGGAAAAAAATGAAGGGAACGGGCCTTGGAGAGACCTGCTATAGAGATACACTGGAGCCTACTCATGATGGCTCTCATATAACCTGCTGAGTCCTGGAGCCAACAGTGAATCTACAGAACTTATAACATGCAGCGTACCTCATCAGAGCTGGGTCTGCTTGGTTAAAGCCTTTCCACAGGACAGTGGAATTTCCCACACACCAACTCCTATTTTGTCCTTTGCGTGGACAGTACTAGCCCCTGAGCAGATGTGCAGCACTATTATTTTCAAGTCTTAGCCATCCTCAACTTCCAGTAAGCTAATTCTAATTGTTGGAAGTTGGTGAAAACTATGTCAACTTTCCTCAAAACTGCCAGTGTAAAGTGTGTAGTTCTACAACCCTGAGCAAAAGTCAAGAACATCTGTGGCACGTTTCTTTTCCCACTAATATTTCGCTGCTCTCTTAAAGCTAAATAAGGCAAAGCTATAAGGTCATCAGGGAGAACCAAAGGGAAGACAAGATCTCAGAGGACAGAGGCTGCCCCAGACAAAACCTCTCTCAGAGGGGTGTGGCACAGGAGGAACTTCTCCATTCCCAGTGTTCCCCTCACTGTGGAAGACAGGCTGTAGATCTTCTCATAGTAATAACATACAATTTGGTTCAGATCTCTTGGTCTCATTTTTATCACCTCTCAGTGTGTGATTACCCTGAATTCTGTGATCAAGACAGGAACAAAGAGCAAGCAAATATAATCCATCTGAAGGACACGTGAACATAACTCAGTCTGCAGGACAAAGGACAGACCACACTCATCAGGCCAGCAAAATGCTTGGCTGCCTCTTCATCCACTTCTGGGGGCCTCCTGAAACAGTTCTGGAGTCACCTCCTGGCCCCATGGAAACCAGATAGATGGGTGCGTCTTGGTGCTGCAGATGAATACAGTATTCATTTGTCCTCCACAGACTTCAAATACTGGACAATTTATTTGCTGACATTTAACTGATGACAGGAACTGGGGTTGATATTTGCACCAGCACCAGCACATGCCCTGATGGGCCGTCCTTCAGAGGCACAGCTGCAGAGCTTAGGCTCATCAAAGAGCAGGCTCCGTCCAGCGCAGAAGGATGAGAAGCGGACTGCATAAAATTTCCCTGCTGTTCTGGGACTGTAATGGGCTCTTTTCTTTACTTATTTTATGCCTTTGGCCAGTTTTACTGCGGATGCAATGGGAACCAAGCATCTTGTTTTGTTCCAGTACAGGCTGTATTTCAGCCCTGGGAGGTATTTGCCCCTCCTCAGCTGTGAAGCAGACAGTGTATGGGCAGTGGCCCACCCAGCTAAGCCAGCCAGCCAGCCCTGGAAGTTAGTTTTGCACAGATTCTGTTGAAGTTTCACTCTTGCCCACCTACCAACATGTGAAGGGATTAAGCAAACCATGTATTCAAGGCCCTGGGAGATTCAGAATGAAGGGAAAGAGATAGTTGGGGTTCTATGGGAAAATTTCATTACCCTTGCCTGGAATGAAGTTTTAGGACAGAGTCAAAAGACTTTCTTGCAATGTAATAAATAACTATTAAGCTCCTACTGTGTGCGGGTGCTGTGCAGGACATCTAAACATTCAGCATTAACCACTCTGGGTGTGTGTGTGTGTGTGTGTGTGTGTGTATGTGTCTGTCTCTGTGTCTGTGTCTGTGTGTGTGGTGGTAACTGCAGAACAGAAGTTCAAAGGACAGCACAACCACATCAGGTTTGGCATTCTAAATTATAGGTCTGAGTCTTGGTCCTACTTCTTGTTAGGTACTTGTGTGAGTTTCAGTAAGGCAGAGAAGTAACTGTAAGCTTCCCAATATCACAGGGCTTGACTTCTAAGAACAGTATGTATAATGTTTAAATAATACATTGTAAAGAGGAGAATGGCACCACACAGAAGCAAACCCTTCCCTGCACTATGGACTTGGGTGATGATGACGTGTTAATTTAGGGTTTGTCTCTTATAACAAATTAGCTGGAAGTTCATAGTGGGGGAAGCTGTGTGAAATGGGAGTTTTGGGGAACTCTCCATACTTTCTGCTTAATTTTGCTGCAAGCCTAAAACTGTTCTAAAAATCTGTTTGTTTAGAAGGAAAACTTAAAATGCATAACGTGTTAAACAAAATTAAAATTGTTACAAAGAATAAAATACAAAAGCAGTATAGATATGGTTTAGTTGAATTAATATTGCTTCTCAGCCTTTTGGCTAAGATCAAGAAATATTAAGTTTCAGTATAAAGGAGAAGCAAAACAGTACAAATTTGAAGCCCAGTAAAAACACAACTCATCAGTGATACTTAGGGAAATGGGGGAAAATTTAAAGACACACTTCCTGAAGAACTTGACCTGGCATAGTCTACACAATGGGTCTCATAAACGCAGTAGAGTGATTCAGGCAAGGTGGTAATAACAGTTGGCTTAGTATACCAACTCTCCCTTTGTCAACAACCTTGAGCAAGATATAAAAAGGAAAGCCCAAGGCCAAAGCCTGGTCACACTCACACAGCTTCCCCCAGTCAGTCCACCAGCATCTTTGTTTCTGCCTGTGTTGGTAGGAACATGTCTCCTAGGGCTCCTGTAGTGAGTGTGGAGGAACACTTGAGCAGCTCTCCTTGAAAGAAGAGCAATTGTCTCCATTTTGACTGAGCCTGACCCTATTTCCTTGTATTGATATGTACAGAGCTGGCTAGGACTTCTCTTTACTCTTTCAATTGGTCTTAAGAATGTATATTGGTCTAGCTGAAGTGCTGGTGATAGTCTTTGAAGGTGGCATGTGTGTTTCGCTGGTAACCTACACCTACTGCTCTTTAATGTGAGCCAGGTTGAGACAGGATGAAGAGCAAATGCTCCACCCTGCCAGCTGGGATCGAGCCTCAAGATAGAGGCTATGACTTCCTGGGGCTTGAAAGATTACATCAGAGCTGAAGCATCAGACCCCTAAAACATTAGATACTATCTCAATGGTATAATGCAGATTAATTTCTCTGCATATCCTCTCTGCATATGGCAGAGGTAAATGTAGGTCACCTACCTTGTTCAGCTCACAGTACTCACCTACGTCCCACAATTCTCAGTCATTCCTCCTCAAGTCACTCCTTCTCCCCTGGATAGAACCCAGGTGCAGGCCTGGGTCAGCCTCTTTGTTCTGGAAAGCCATCTTTGTGGCTGGATTTAGGGCCCCTTGGCCCCCCAGTAATTATAATATGTTTTAGTGTCTTTACTTTCATCATGGGTTGTACTGGGAGTGGTAGATTGGAATTAATTTGGTGGGATTCCAATAACATACCTTTGGGATTACAAATATTGACTTCTTGGACTAAGACGAGAACCTGGAGGGGATGCCTACAGAGAGTACCACAATTCCTGCAGACCAGATGTCTAAATCAAAGCATTGGCATAGCTACGCTCTCCAGATGTAGGAGGGTAGTATCCTTCCTAAAAGCTCCAGCGTGCTTCAGGGGCTCCTTGGCATGCAGCTGCACCCCCTGATCCGCCTCTTTCTCACACAGTCACCTTTCCTCTGTCTGTGACTTCACATGGCATTCTTCCCTGTGTGTGTCTGTGTCCCAAATCTCATGTCTCCACAAGGATACCAATTAGAGAGGATTAAAGCCCATTTTAATGACTTTACCTCAACTTGATTACCTCTGCAAAGATCCCATTTCCAAATAAGGTCATAGCCACATAGGTACTGCAATGATTTACCTATGACTGCAAGCAAGGGTGGTCTGTCCCCTTCCCCTGCCCATGCACTAGAGAGGAAGACCTGGATTTAGAGTCCTAAGACTTATGGTTGTGTCCTAGTTCTCTGACTTAGTAACTGTATGACCTTGGATGAGTTACTTAAACATTTTAAGCCACAGACATTGCAGCTGTATAATAGTTATAATAGTGATCATAATGCCAAGATTATTGTGGTAAGTTCATAGATGACTTTAATGGATCACTTTATAAACTCTAAATCTCTTCTGATCTCAGGTATCATGTCTGCATCTTGTCCTCTTAACAACCAGTACAAAGACAACAGCATATAATGTATTAATTATTGTAACTGTTCTATGAACTTGTTTTGAAACTGTTTAATTGCTATTTTTATTTTCTCATTAAAATGAATAAAAGATTTTTAAAAATTTCTTTTGGTCTCAAGGTGCATCCATTTTCCTATAAAGACTCAAGTTCATCCTTCTTTATGGCAGAGTAGTATTCCATTGTGTATAAATAACACATTTTCTTTATATTGTCATCCTTTGATGGTCATATGGGCCATTTCTAAGAGTCAGATTTGGCTGCTTTAATCATGGGTATTCATGTATCAGTGTGATATGATGCTTTTAATTCTTTTGGGATGATGCCTAGAAGGATAACTCTTGTGTCAAATAGAATCTATAGTTTTAAGTTATTGAGGAATCTCCATAAACATAATATTCAATCTACAACCAGATAAAAGCAGAGAATAGAATTTAGCTATTTGTACTAGGGATGTCCATGTCGAATGTCAGACCCACAAGGTTGAGTTAGCAGTGTAAATTCTGCCCAGATGGATGTGCATGTCTCACCCCAGGTGAACAGAGATATGATAAGGCTACTGGCTTCTTCACACCTAAAGGACTTTCCTGGGCTAACTCAGATCTACTCTGCAGAGCCACCTGTCCTCCTTCTCAGAGTGTGCTGCCCAGTGTCAGTGGAATACTCAGAGGCAAAGGAAAGTAGCAGGATTGATGGAAGGAAGGTATGGGCTCAGATTCCCCCTCCATAACACAAATCTCCACAGATCACTTTCATCAGTTGACTGGACTACCTAATCCATGACAGGAACCAAATGGCTGAACCATGGCAAAAATGGCAACAGAAACAAACAAACAAAAAACCCACATTGTATTATAAATACTCACATTGGGCCCATTACTAACCTGTATAGCGAATACATGAGGTCTCTGTGAGGTGATCAGTGGTGGAGACTCACACACCGGTTAAGCAGCCTCCTAGACTATCCCATTTGGACTCCTGTAGTGTGGCTACCAATGCGGATTAATATTTCTGGGATTAAAAGCCTCATTTCTTAGGATGATTATAGAAAAGGGACAATGGATGAATCAGTAATATCTGCTTGGAGGCATCTTAGAGAATCATGAGTAAATACAACTAAATGCACCTGATTTCTCATTATTAATAATTACCTATAATAAAGTATTAAATTGTCGATAATTACTTTTATCACTATACAGTTATTATAAACATTAATTTATTAATGATAATTGGGTAGTTGCTATTTGCCATATTAATTAACCAATCAGTGATAAATGATGAAGTGGACTGAGGGAGGCCGTCACAATAGATAGAAAAGAACAGAGGGGAGGGCAGGGAAAAGCTCTATTCACTGGTCTCCAGAGAACTGTAGTACATATTCAGAAACTGGAAAAGACTCTATGCTCTTCTAAATTATTCTAGTGCAGAGATATATTTAAAGATTCAAATCATTCTACTTGATATTTAGACAATAAATTTCACATAGTTTTTTTATTTTTTAAAAAATCAAGGCTGAGGAGATGGCTCAGTAGAATAAGTGCCTGCCCTGCAAGCACAAGGGCCTGAGTTCAATCCCCAGGTCTGAAAAAAAAAAAAAAAAAAAAGTTAAAAATCAATTGCCCATAAAATGTAATCAACTGCAAACATTTCACCACATAAATATTGTCTCACCACATGAAACTGAGGCCACAGATAGTGTGTTTTCCCTAGAGTATGGGGAAATGTTGAAATCTGGTCATGAGAAAAATTAACTATCTGGACATTTAAAGTAGAGAAGGATCTTTATTTGTCTTCTGGGCTAAGCAGAGGAAAACCATGTACTGTTAACCAGCCTCACCCTGCTACCTACCAACCACATCCCCTATGACAGAAAGGAATAGCTACCTCTTCATTTGCTGGGAAAATGCTCTTTTTTGCTTTTAATGAGAATTTTCTCAAACTAAAAGTCAAATCAATAAATGAGCACAAAAACAGAATATGGTAGATCCAGGCAATGAATCATTATTCTTCTGTTAAAATGAATGGAATTCTGAAGCCACGCTGCCATAGAGATGAAGCTTGTTGAAAGCAGACACAAAAGGACAAATGCTGCCTTATTCAGGGCATAGAGAGGAGGCAGTAAAACTGGCAAATTCACAGAGACAGAAAGTAGTACAAAGGTTGGAAGGGATGAAGGGATTGGTAGTTACTGCTAATGGATACAGAGTCTCTGGAATGATGAAAATGTTTTGGCACTACATGGTAGGGATAGTGACACAACATTGTGAATATAAAGCTACTATACTGTACACTTTTGGTTTCAATGATAAATTTTGTTCTCCCTTAAGTAGCTTACTCACTTACAAAAGAAATCAATAGTCACAGTAATTAGGTGTATTAATGCCCAAGAAGTAGTGTTACAGGCTCATGCTTTTTAAGTATAAAGAGTACCAAAATATGCTACCCCACAAGATGCTACTTCAGCATAAGGGTTATTTTGTGCATCGGTAGTTCTTGGCTCTCCATTATCCTGTCTAAAAACAAGAGAAATCCTCATTTAGGCATCTCCTTCTTTTTTCCCTTCATTGGGCATTTGAATTGTACACACTAGTGGATTTTATAGTGGCACAATTACACATGCATATGACATACTCTGATCATTCCTCCCACTTCCTCCTTCCCCTGTGCCACCCTTCCCCTGAACTCCTTCTCCTTTTCTAACAATCTTTCTTCTACTTTCATGACATCTTCCTGTTTGATTTTTTTTTGTATTTTGCATATGAAAGGAATCATGTAATATTGGATTTTATGAGTCTAGCTCACTTTACTTAGCATGCGGGCTTCTGGGAACATTTTTTTTTTCTTTTTGAAAGAGTCTTGCTATGCAGTTCAGGCTGGACTTGAGCTCACTCTGTAGCCCAGGCTGGTCTCAAACTCACAGTGATTCTCCTGCCTCAGCCTTCTGAGTGCTGGGATTACAGGCATGTGCCACCATACCCAGCACATCTATGTTTTTACAAGTGGCATGATTTTATTTTCTAATGGCTGCATAACATTCCATTATATCTATGCACCACATTTTTTATTCATTTAGCTGTTGATAGGCACCCAGGCTATTTCCAAAAATTAGCTATTGTGAATTGCAGTACAATAAACATGAATATACAGCTATTTCTATGATATGTTAACTCTAATTCTTTCAGGGACATAGTAAAGAGTAGTATACCTATATCAAATGGTACTTCTATTTTTAGTTCCATAACTGTTGCACTAATTTATATTCCCACAGTGTAGAAAAATTCCCTGTTCTCCCACATCCTCTTCAGCATTCACAGTATTGCTTTCTGTGTTCTTACTGATAGCCACTTTCACAGGGGGAGATAGAATCTCAGTGCAGTTTTGATTTTTGCATTTCCTTGATGGCAAAGAATGTTGAAGATTTTTTTTCTTGTACTTATTGGCCATTTGTACTTCTTTCAAAATGGCCAAGAAGTGTCTGTTCAATTCATCTGTTAATTTAATTATTGGGCTATTACAACCTGTTCTTAGATGAGAGGGAATGAAGGGGCACAGGCAATTTTAGAACAATAATAAATATTTATTAGGGAAAATCAGGAGCCTGGAAGACAAAACAATTCACTTGTGAATTATTCTTTCTTTCAATTGAGCCTGAGAGACAGACATTATCTTGCGACAAAGGTCATCTGGGTGTAGCCACTTTCCTTCTGTTACAGACAACGAGGTCTCAGGGCAGGGGTAGGCAAGAGTTACGTTTTACTTAGCTGTGAGACAGACATGGGAAGGGCAGAGAAAGCCTCTCCCTACACTTGTGAGGACTTTGATTCTAAGACAGGTTCTGAGGCCTCTTCTGCATGTCAAAGCACCAGTCTTTGGGATACTGTTTTTCTGATGCCCAAATCAGGTGTTAGTTTTTAAAAGGAACTCTTACAATTAAGGCATAGCACATTGTAAATCAATCATTCCAATCTCCAACCAGAAATCTATTTTTCTCCTCCTGAAGTGCAGGTACACTGACTAGGAAAAAACTAAAGAAAAAGATATTGAATAAGGAAACACTGGAGGAGGCTGGATTACATACCTGGGAAGGTCCACCGAAGAGTGAAATGAACCATAACTATAGGCGGATTATCACCACTTTTCTATTTTTTGTTAGATGTTAAAATAAGATGCATGGAATAAGACTTGTGTTTAAATTCTGAGGAGCTTCATCCCAGTTCTATTTCATAGCAGCTGTTGACATTGGGGAAGTTATCCATTCTCTGAGCCACAGTGTGCTCTTCAACACAATTCAGTCACTAGCACATAACAGGGACACAGTAGATGCTGGAGTTATTGAATAAGTGGGCCAATAGTCATCGAATTTAAAATTATTGACCAAGAAACCCAGGCTTAGCAGGTTAAAAACAATAACATAGAAAGCTATGTTTTAACGATATGCTAGTGAAAATGGGAAAAAGGGATTGATTCTGGAGCAGTGGAAATGGCTTAGGAAATAGCTATAGCGTCCTGGCTCTGAGGGCCTGCTTTGTGGAAGCACTTACGCCTCCATACTTTCCCTTTCTCATGTTTCATGGATCTTAAAATGATTAAGAGAGGAGAGCCCTGCTCCTGTGGGCCAGAGGAAGCTGAGTTCCATAACAGGCAGGGTGACAAACTGATCAAGGCAAAGCAGAACAGATGCTGTTCCTGTCAGCACCTCGCCGTTACAGCCTTGCGATGGTTGTGGGTGGATCCATTAGACAAGATGCTTTGTCAAGCTCAAGTTCAAGCATGTGGACTTCAGAGAATGCACAAGTTGTGGTTTGCTATCACTTGTGCACACAACTGTGCACACATAGCCCTGAAGACTCTCTAGACTCAGTTTCCAGTCTACTCTAATAAACACAGAAAAGATCGTGAAGGCTGGGATAATACGTATGCTTTTTCGTCGTTTTTGTACAGATGGCAGTGTGCTTAGCGCCCAGGCACACATGTTGCCTGAGTACCTTTTAGGTGTTGAATCAAAGGAGGATGTGTTCTCCGATTTCTGTCTTAGAGGACAGAGAAAGGGGCTCGACTTACCCTCCAAACCTATCTCTATTCCTCCATAAACCCCTCATGACACAGGGCATGTCCTCAGTCCTCAATACTCAGAGGATTTTCTTGACTCATAACATTAACTTCCAGACTGTCTGAAGATGTAAAATGATATTATGTAATATTAGCACTATTTTATTCCGATGTGATTTAAGAAGTAGTTGTATTTATTTGACAAAAAATTTTAATGTGCATCAATTCCTTATGATACTGTTACTGATTTTTTTAAAAAACCAAAGATAATGTAAGGTCCCTGTTTTTGAGTTTTACAACCTGCTTGTGCTTGGGGTTTCAAAAGTAAAAATGAATATAGTGTACGTAAAGTACACCTATTGTATTGATTTTTTTAAAGTTTGAGAGCACTGGGCCAGGGAGATTGCTCAGTGGAATAAGCACTTCCCTGGCAAGCACAAGGGCCTGAGTTCGATCCCCAGTTTCGCAAAAAAAAAAAAAAAAAGTTTGAGAGCACTAATATTTATTGAACACCTACTGTGAGACAGGAAGGTAAAGGATAGCTAAAACCGGCTGGGAAAGGAGGTGTGACAACATTCTGAAACATGCCCAAAACGGTTCCCCAAACCCAGATTGTGAACTGTTTAGGAGAATTCAAGCAGGTTTTTGATAGAATAGCCTAGACCTGACATCATCACGAGGAGTAAGTGATACCAAAAGGAGAGTCCACATTCAGTTTTTGCCACTGTGTTCTCACTGGCATGGTGGCCCAAACTCACACTGTAGGGTGTAGTTTTTCTAAATTTACTTGGCCCAAACTCACTCTGCAGAACCCATTTATTTTCTTACCCTTAGTAAAACTTGGCTACTATTTGATTTTTGTCTTGATCTGTTCTTTGCTTAGGACAGACAGAACCTAGAAACCACCTCCAGAAGGAGACTTCAGCACCCCAAAACCTGGTAACACTACCCCCAAAACTGGTATAGCTACTTTCATCTATTCTCCTGATTAAACTGTCATGTGACAGGGGACACTATTAACATTTTTACAGAGCGAGACATGTTAGGCTCAGAATGGTGAAATAATGATGAACTTTAGGATATATCACTTGTTACAGAGGATATTTTAAACTCAAGGAATTTGAGAGGCAGAATTTCAAGATCTCTGTAACGTATTCCTGCCATCCTACCCTAATGCAGGTCAGAAACCCAGGAAGAGTTCTGGGCTTCCAGTGAAGCACACCATAAAACCTTCATGTGGGAAATGACTGCTGAACTCCAGGGAAAGAACATCTCTATCTCCGAGGGTGAAAAATCACCGAGAAGATGCTGAATCAATAGGCCATGTTAAGCTTTCTTCCAGTTTATTACTACTAGGTAATTCCCTCTGTCAATCCTATTTCTCCATAGCTGTCCATTTTTTCACCACACTTACTATTTAAAAAAAAAAAAAAAGACTACAGTTTAATTCTTTCTTTGGGTCTTCATTTACATATGAAAATTCCAAGTCACGTAAAAGTTATATTTAAGAAGACTAAAGACAGCAGATGAAAGTTGATAGAATACCACAGTTCCTCAGACACCTCAAAGGGAGATTCTGTACTGGAAAAACAAAAACTTAGTGAAAAGAAAAAGAAAGCCTTTGAGAGTCAAGAAAGAGCCAGCAGAAAACTAGAAATCAAAAACAATCAGAAGAAGCTGAAGACAATGAAGAAAAAAGAGAGAAACAGCCAGTAACATTAACTACAGCTCCCAGGGAGAGGGGCCTGTCTCCACAAACCTGTCTCCAAGGAAAGGTCAAAAAGGCTCACCAGCACCAGGAAGAAACCACAGACATGACTGGCAGTACTAGTCACAAGAAAAGCCCGTGATTATTGTAATCCTCAAATACAGCTTGGGCCTGTATTCTGAAAGAGTTACATGCAAAGCTAGAGTTGGAGAAGAAATCAACTGCAGTGCTCATATTTTGGGAGTGATATAATCAGAAACCATTTGGAGAAACATTAAATTGTCTAAGACTGAGCTATAACAGGAACCAGAAGGCACACAGTTACACTTCAGGGTTTCTGGGGCCATTCTAGCACACTGGTTGAAAGCCACAAAAGACAGTCATGAAGTGGTAGGTTAGTCACAGACTCTCTGAGAACTTGAAGTAGTGACAAGCTCTGGCCAGTAAAGGACACTGTCTCTCTGTGGTTAGAAACCAGGCTGGAGGAGCCAGGGAGATGACTTGGGGCCAGGGAGATGGCTCAGTAGAATAAGTGCTTGCCTGGCAAGCGCAAGGGCCTGAGTTCAATCCCTGGTTCCGCAAAAAAACAAAACAAAACAACAACAACAACAACAACAAAAAAAAACACAAGAGAGAGAGAAACAAACAAACTAGGCTGGAACTATGTGACTCAATAAGGGAGCTAGGTCTAAGAGAGCTGGCATTAAGTCAGACTAATACACACACACACACACACACACACACACACACACACACCCTGCTTCCAGCATGAAGATCAGTGGCCTTTATGGTTTACCCGTTTGCCAATGTGATCAGGGACAATCCTCAGCTTGTATGGTTGCCATATCCAGGAGTGTATGGACAGAAAGCCCTCCAGAACAGGGGGGGGGGACACCTCACAAGCTCGCATGCTGTAAATATAGGCAGAAACAGCAGTGACTTGGGGTGCACAGAGACCACAAACACCACGAGATGCTGGAATAAATGCAAGCCTGAGGCAGACACCACATCACTGATTGACTTCACCCAATAGGAAAGCAAGGCAGCACCCAGTGTACAGAGAGCAGGGGGACAAATACTAAAACCTATTAGAGAAAAACCTCAAGTAAAGGCAAGCCTATTAGAATAATAGCAAATTTCTTAGCACAAACTAAAGAGAGCTTGGAGTGAAGTTTTCTAAGCCCTGAAAATAACAACTCTCAGCCCAAACTTCTATATGCTACAAAATTACCCTTCAGAATTAATGAAGAACTAAAGAATTTCCATGACAAAGAACTGGAGAAATAAATGATCAGTAAATCAGCACTGCAGAAAATACTCAGGGAATGCTTCCAGAAACAGGGAGGTCATGAAAACCAAAGAGCCCAAAGAAAAGTATACATACAGCTGGAATACTAGGCAAACTAAAGGAAATAGAGAAAAAGAATGCAGTGACAGTATTCAGTAAACACTTTACACTAACAACCCTCAATGTTAACAGTCTTAACTCTCCAATCATAAGAGACAAACTGCCTCACCACATGCTGTGCCAGCCCCACCCACAAGTGTGCTGAGCTGGTGACTGAGTCTGGGCATGGTGGTGCCTGCCTGCAATCCCAGTGCTGGGGAGGCTGAGAGCAGGAGGATCACTATGAGTCTGAGCTGCATAGTGAGACCCTGTACCAAATACATAGAAGAAAAAAAAAAAAGAGAGAGAGAGACACATACTGGCAGACCGGATCAGAAAACAAGGCTGAACCATATTTGCCTACAAGACACACATCTCAGGGCCAGCCAAATAGCTCAGCAGATTAAAGCACCTGCAAGCAGCCCCTCCCCTGGGGCACGCTGAGATGGCAATTGAGACTGGGTGTGGTGGCGCACACCTGTAATCCCAG
>NW_004524690.1:5330807-5332414 GCF_000260255.1 Octodon degus
AAAAAAAAAAAAAAAGACACACATTTCATCCAAAAGGAAGATCACAGATTTGCAAGTAAAATAGTGGAAAAATAGTATACCATGCAAATGGAGTGTGAAAACAAACAAGAGTAGCTAACTTATTTTTCAGACACATAAGACTTCAAGCTAAACTGATCTGGAGAGATAAAGATGGCCACTAGATAATCCTAAAGGAAATTGTTCCACCAGAAACAATAATAATTGTAAATATTTATGAAGGAAACAGTGGTGGCACATTCGACTACATAAAGCACAAAAGGACAGACAGGTACGAATACAATCACAGTGGAGGAATTCAGTACATCAATACCCCAAAATAGGTCAACTAGACAAAAAGATCAACAAAGAATTATCAGAATCAAATTATACCCTGGAACAAGTGGACTTCACATATATTTTTAAATGTTCCATCCAACAACAACAGAAAACATATTTTTTCAGCAGCACACAGAACTTTTTCCAAAACAGATCGTATCTTAGGCCATAAAGCATTCTGAAGTAAATACAAAGGAATTGAAACAATCCCTTGCAGACTGTCAGCCCACTGTTGGGGTGGAGCTGAGTAAGGGTTCAGCTGCTGACCAGAAAAGGCACTCTGATTGGTTGGAATTGCTCATATTCACAGCCTCTGAAGGCAAGATAACACCGCAGCTCTGGAGTTGACACTCCCAATCCCAGAGCAATAAACTTCCAACCTTAGAGATAAAAGTTCTCTTAATTACCAAGATTTACTGCTTAGGATGTTTTTGCTCTAGCTTCTCATGGCCCTTCTTACTTTCATGCCACCCCAGGCTTTTGCTTTAGATGTAGCCTCCAGTCTGCACCCCCAGCAATTGTTCAGGATCCAATAATAAGGCCAATCTGGAGAAGTCATGTTTGTTTTTGCTTTTTAGCTCCATGAGTGTTCTGGGCTTCCTGGATGTCCTATAAATTGTATTTGCATCGTCTTTGTTCAGTCCTTCTCCATATACTCATCTCTAAGATCTGGAACCTCATTAACTCCCAATAGATCACAGCAGAATGAAACGAGAAACCAACAGAAGCTATGCAGAAACATGGAGACTAAGTAAAATGTTGTTGAATAACCACTGGATCACAGAAGAAATTTTAAAATTCCTAGAATCAAAGCATCACCCCTTCATAACAACTAAAAGATGAGAATGATAGGTTATGAACCGAGGACAGACTGCTAAATTATCATGACCCTGATTCACATGGCTGAATCCCCAAAATAGCAGCTTATCTTCCCAGGGATCTCTTCTTCCTTCTTCCCCACTCCAGTCCTGGATACAACTTCCTTTTATATTTCCCACCCACACAAGGGAGACCTAATCAGCTCCTTAGGTGTAACCGAACTGCTGAACTTGCCCCTCAAACTTCATCCCTATCGAAAGTCCATAAAGTTCCATAAAGTCTCATCTTTCCTGTCTCGTGTTAGAGGCTCTCCCAATCTCCCTGCCCTCGCAGTGGCTTCAAAGTTAATAGAGATTTCTCCTCACCCTTAAAAAAAGTTCAAGGTCATCATGGACTACATACAGACCCTGTCTCAAAAAAGCAATGTAGTGACCTTAAATAAATAAGCTAAT
>NW_004524690.1:5339223-5347553 GCF_000260255.1 Octodon degus
GCAGGAACAATCTCCAAAGAAACAGAAGCAGAAATTGCCAGCAATATACTGAGACAGAGCACAACAGAATACTGCAGAGATCATGCACTGAGGCCAAGTTGACTTAGTTCCCACAACGTAAGGCTTGTTTAACATACATAAAGTAAGAATTGTAATATATGATCTAAATAGTAGTGAGGGCTGGCCAGATAGTTCAGTGGACTAAAGAGCCTGCTTAGGCAGAGCACAGGAGCCAGGGTTCATTCCCCAGCAGGCAGTGCCGGCTCCGCCCCCGGAGCATGCTGAGATGGCGATTGAGACAGTGTGATGGGGCACACCTGTAATCCCAGCTCTTGGGAGGCTGACAACGGGAGCATCACTATGAGTCCGATCTACATAATGAGACCCTGTAGACCCTGCTCAAAATTCATAAAAAACCCATATTACTAAAAATGTTATACAGATTTAATAGAATTCTAATCAAAACTCCAACATCACTCTTCACAGGACAAGAAAAAAAAATCCTAAAATATATACAGAAACAGAAGAGATCCAAAATTATCAGAACAATCCTGAGCAACAAGAGAAAACCAGGAGGCATCACAATCTCAGATTCCAAATTGTATTATAACACTACAATGATTAAAAACAGCATGATATTGGAACAAAAACTGATGTTGATCAGTGGAACCAAATTGAGGTTGCAGGAACAAGCCCAGTAACTTCATCCATCTGATCTTTGGCAAAGGGGCCAAATGTATACACTGATGACAACATAGCCTCTTTAATGATGGGCAAACTGGTTATCCACATGCAGAAGAATGAATCTAGAGCCATATCTCTCATTTTGCAAATCCAAATAGATCAAAAGTGTAAATGTCAAAACAGAAATAATCCACTGGAAGTGAAACTTTGCAAAACTCTTGAAGTCATAGACATAGGCAAGGGATTCCTAAACAAAATTGCTATTGCACAAGAAAAAACAAAGACAATTAAGAAACTGGACTATATCAACTTAAAAAGCTTCTTTATAGCCAACAACATATATATTGAAAAGCTACCTATAAAATAGAGAAGCAATTTTTTGCTTCTACTCTTCAAATATAAAACTAATACCTAGAATATATAAAGAGCTTAAGCCAGGCATGGCAGCGCATACCTGCAATCCCAGCACTGATAGGCTGAGGCATGAGGATTGCTGTGAATTCCAGGCTAGCCTCAGCCAAATCGTGAGTTTGAGGCCAGTCTTGGCTACAAGTGAGATACTGTATCAAAATGAAATCAAACCAACCAACCAAACAAAAAAACTCAAAAATAATATGCTCCACACCAAAAAAACACACACAATAAAAAATAGGCAACGAATAGACAATTTCCAAAGAAGTTCAAGTAGTCAGTGGGGTGTATGCAAAAGTGCTTGGTTTTGTTGACCATTAGAGAAAGGCAAAACAAAACAACACTGAGATTCCAACTTACGTTAGAAAGAATAGATACTATCACTGATTGAAAAAATAAAAATTAAAAAAACAATAGCTGGCAAGGTTGTTGGCAGTGGGAAAGGAACACTTCTACATTGTTGATGTGAATATAAACCCAGTGCAGTGGCAAGCAGAAACATGGACACAACTCCCAGGATTTGGAGGTAGATTTATTTTATGATGATGGCCAATGATTGGGATCACCCCCCCAAAAAAACCACCCCCAAACCAAAAAAAACACAGGCCCTGATCTCTGGTGGTCAAGGGCTTCTGTGAGATAAGCAAGCAGGAAGCACAGACGCAGAATGGCTTGTCAACAGGGGACTGGTACTTACACTATGCATCATAGTGGCCAGTTTCTTGTAAGACACAAAAATGTAACAGGAAGTGTAACTGGAACTATTACCTGGGTGCCTAGCAAACTGAAGGTGGGCCAGACAAATAGCTCAGCGGATAGTTCCGGGAGTTCGATCCCTGGGCCTGCCATGCCAGCCCTCTCCTCCCTCGGGGTGCACTGAGCCAGGGATTGAGACTGGGCGTGATGGTGCATGCCTGGAATCTCAGCTCTTGGGGGCCCGAAACAGGAGGATCACTACGAGTCAGACCTACGCAGTGAGACCCTGTACACCCTGTACTCCCTGTCCTAAATAAATAAGTAAATAAAAACCAAACTGAAGTTACTGGCTAGGGTGTGGGACATCTTCTGCTACATTAATACATCCACTACAGAATTAACATGGGGATTCCTCAGAAAACTACAAAAAGAAATTCCATGTGACTCAGCAATACCTTTTCTGGGTATCATCACAAAAGATTTGAAGACTTTATCTTATAGTGACACGCACACACACCCATGTTTATACCAGCACAACTCTTAATAGCTTGGCAGCCTATATGGCCATCAGTAAATAAATGGATAAAGAAAATATATGTATATACATATAATGGAATACTACTTGGCCATAAAGAAGGATAAGTTTGAGTAATTTGTAGAAAAATAAATGTAACTTGAGATACTAAGTAAAATAAATCAGACACAAAATGTTAACAGTAAAATAAAAAATTGTTTATAGGAAACAAGGGAGTAGACTTTATGAAGACAGGAACAGAATCTAGGGCTGGGGTAGACGGAGTGGATGGTAAGGGGAAGCAAAAGGATCAAGATATGTTATGTAACTATATTAGTATCTCATGACAAATGTGTTCATCTATAGTAATCATATACTAATAAAAAGGAAGAGAAAATTTTGAGTTCAATAAACTTATATGCTTTTCTCTTGTTAATTTTCCCCCATACCCCTTCCTTCAGCCTTTAAAAAAAAAAGGTAACTGTTCTCCTATAGAAACATTTATTTTACTATTTACAAGGAGGGAAGATCCTTTCCGAAAACTTCACTGCCCGCCACCAATATGGAATCATGTCATGCACGCCAGGTGGGTGAGGTGATACTTCTGTTGGTTGTTTTCACATAGTAGTCGCAAAACCTAGGCCAAGGTCAACAGTGGGGAAAAAAGTTAAGCCAACGGCAGTTTCGAATCACGGCTCTTCGCTGTGCGGCACGGCGCTGCCGTCACTCCTCGGACAGTTACCCATCACACATATGCACGGCCCCAGGGTGTGCACAACTGCATAGCAAAAAAACAAAAGTTTTGCAATGACAAGTGGATCTAGACAGTCACTTGGCTGCCCACAAGATCATGCCAAAATGTCCCAAATCACTCCTTCCTAACAGTGCTTTGGCTCACCACTGACCATTGTGTTAATATTATGATTACACAGGAAATAGCAAATAAAAAAGTATCTAAAAATGCTTTTTTTAGAGTCTGGAATTTAAATGAGTCTGAGTAATGCTAATGGTCTTCCCCCACCCCAGTGTTCTCAAAGGGACTCTCACAGTGCAAACAGCAAGGAGTGAGCATTTTCTTACTTGCAAAACTAAAACTGACTGGCACAAAACTATGGAGTTGCTCCATGTTCCATGCATAGTACAAAGTGGTGAGATTGGGAGCAGAGAGAAGCAGCACATCACACCAAGTGGAGGCACTGAAAGATAGTAAAAGAGCAGACAGATGCAATAATTGCCTGGATGCAAAAGTAAGTTGGAGCAGAAGGAGTTTTCTCCATAACATTTTAGATGAAAAAAAAAAAAAAAAAACATGTTGGGCTCAGAGAGTACAGGAGCAGAACCTGCAGCCTTGGGGAATTTTGTTGGCTCCAACTTGTTTGGGTTTTTGCTGTTGTTTTCAGATGGGGCTGGCTCCACAACCAGGCTGACTTCCAACTCACTGTGATCTTTCTGTGTCAGCCTCTTGAGCACTGGAATTACAAGTGTGCACCACCAGGCCGCGCTGGGACACAATACTGCATCATTCAAAAGGTAAAGCCTACTCACTACACATATTAACACATCAACACAAACGCATAAACACAAATAGGCACACTTTTAAAATGGCTCCTGCAATGCACTCTTTTAGCTGATCCCTACTTCAATGCCATAGTTAGGGGTCTAAGTCCTTCTAATAAAAGAATTGAGGTATCCTGGTGCAGTACTAGCTGAAAAGACACACCAACACTTCCTTGCAGCTTTTGTAGGCCTGTAATAGAGGTGGATGAAGGCGACCCCTGGCCTCGGTTTCATTACCGGCTGATGTGTTACAGAGAAGGCAGTTTTCAGACGAAATCTGGTCATCAAATAACAGTTAGAAGCCAACAGGCTCCAAAAAGCTGTTCAACCAGTTCTGTAAACTCCGGGAAGGACTGGCTCTCTGTTGTTTTGGCACTATGTCAAATGCCTTGCACAACAGACTCACTTAAACAGATGTGACAATATTCTAACAGCAAAATATAACCGACTGCTCCTCCAGAGGTGGGTGCAACAACTCTCTTGTAATTTGTTGTTACAGTTTCTGTTCAAATCCTAAAACAGAGACTACATTTGGCTGGGGCTATATTCTCTCCTAGGTTTCCTAGTTAATAATATCCTTTTTATACAAGAGTAACATTTCCAATGAAGCTACATATTTGAATATCTATTATTTCACCATTTATTTCTCTAATTTATTATGCCATATAACAGCACTACTGGTATCGACATGCAGTAAAGGTGGGAAGTGTTCACATCTTCCTTTAGAGCAAGAATTCTTAAGTCTTTCCAGTTTCAACAAACTCTTGGATTATGCACTCAGTCCTAAATAATATCTTGTTTTTTGTTATTAATGAACTGCATCTGGGTGTCAGTTAAAATCCCAGAGGGTAGATACCACATTTCTTATACCACAAACAATTTCAAAAAAGTCAATTACAGATGGCATGACATTTTTCTTATGATTTTTTAACATTTCTAGCCAGAGCTCAGGCTGGAGATGAGAGTCCAGATCTGGGCTCCCGTTTTAAGCAAACCTCCTCTCTGTCCTGTCCTCACAGTCAGGAGTCTTACAGACTCTGCCTATGGTCAGAAGTTAAGCCTCCCTTTTCTTGCTGTGCTTTGAGTCAACTCTATTGGTCAGATACTGATAACCACAGTAAGAGCTTACTTCTTTCACAGACTCATAAGTGAAAGGTAGCTAAGTGTCTTAGTCCTTTTGCTGGTGCTATAATTGATAACTGTCAAAACAGGTAATTCATAAAGAATGGAACTTGAAGAGCTTTCTTGCTACATGGTAACATGGCATGGAGTGTCAGATAGCCAGACAAATGAAGCGTGCTAGGGGAGGGCTTTTTCTGTTTCCTAAAAAGCCATTAGCACTACCCATCATGGAGAACCCATTGTCATGACCCAGCCTTCCCCTCTAACCAAATACCATTAACATATGATTTTGGAGATTAAATTTCTAACACACGGACTTTTTTTTGGGGGAGGGAATCCAAACAATAGGATAAAAAGTAGTTTTTATCTCAAGGCATCAGTTCAGACTCCAACATTTTCATTCTCTCTAGGACCCTTGAATGCACTGATACTTTTTGATTTTGCTATGAAAGGCCTACAATATTACCCCTACTAACATCAGCCAAAATATCATATGGGAAGAGAGCCTTTGACAAAGATAGCTACACTGGCCAGACTTACAGACTAACTCTTTTGTGCCTTCCTTCACCTAGTTCTCATCTTAGAAGAGCAGCATCCTGTTAAGTCAATTTATGAGAAATCTTCTGACATTTGGTCACTCTGGTCTGCCTTTAACAAGACTCATAAGTCAGGCTGTAAGAAGGCTGTTCTACTTGATGGTTTGTTATTAATAACTGTGCTTAAGAATTCTCCACACACAGACACCCGCAGGCCCTCACTGTGTCCCTAACATTTAAAGCTGTACCTGGTCGCACTCTCTTACTTCAATAGTTTTGACAGTTATCAAAAAAATCTTGAATAAAATTTTCCTTACTCTTCTAACAACTGTCAGAATAATTTCTTGAACAATGTAGTACCAAGAAATGGACAGGATCAGTTAGTCACTGGGCTTCTCACTCTAGGCCTCTGAAAGAGGACCCAGAATGGACATTTTGAAGACTTCATCTTTGCACTTGACTGATGGTTGGGAATCCTGGGGAATCCGATACCTGAGGCAGAACTCCACCCACAGACCTTTGAAGTACACAGTAAGGATAGCTTTGAGTCTTAAGAGACTGAGCAGGGCAGTGTAGTGCACACCTGTAGTACACATATATCTGAACACTCAGAATGCCAGAGAAGGAAGATTGCCCAGAGTTCAAGGAAGGCTTAAACTTCATGTGAGTTCAAGGCCAGCCTGAACTGTATAATGAGACACTGTCTCAAAAAACAAAGCAACAACAATAAAAAATCTTAGATTCTGAGGATGCTGTCTGAGTCAGAGTCTCAGGGTTCTTTGTTTAAAAAGTGCCTTATGGTCTCAATGTCTTTCCTGGGTCCTGATTTCCATCAGAGATTTCTTCTCCAACTTCTGCATAAGGTCTCCATGTTTTCTGTGTGATCCTGTTTCTCCCACGAGGGCATTCAGTCAGCCGAGAGTCATCCTTCTCAAATCTCTACTCATTAGTGCGCCACCATTCTGAAGCTTTGTCTGCTTCCTTTCTGTTGGCATGATTTTACCAAGAACCATCATGAACTCTAGGGGCTAATCAGCTCCTTTAAACTTTACCCTTCCCATCACCTCTGCTTTTCCTTTCTTACCACCTGTGCTTTTCCTTCAGTAGCCTGGATTCTTCTCTGTGTCTTTACCTCCATCCCATCCTCTTCTACCCTTCCAGGCTTTTCCCTTCCCACTACAGCCTCTTGATTCCTACAGTCAATGAGCGCCCTTGGGAGAATTCAGGACCTTGCACTCTGCCAGGCAGCAACATATCAGTGCCAAAGAAAGTCTTACCACAGTCACTGATGAAAAGCCTTATGTCCACTAATGAGCAGGTAACTCTTAATTTTTTTCCACCTGCCAGATATACAACTCAAATAAAGAAAAAGTATAATACAAAGTTAATATACCAGTAATATTGTATCTACTAGATATATTAGATTAAAAAACTTCTAGAGCTACAAATTATAAAAGTTAGAAATCCAGTCTAAGGACAAATGTACATTAAAATTACAGTAAAAATCAAATTATTTAATATCCACTATTTCATATGTTAATAAGTGTAGGAGTTACACACATAAATGTTTAACTATTTTGGGGGTATTGTGCATGTGAAATTTAGTATATGGTTAATGTGTGTGTACTAAAAAAAGAGTTAACAGGCAAATAACTTGAAATAATGGCTAGCATTGTTTAATGTTCTAATATGTCTGATTAAAAATAGTTTCCAAATTTTTCTTGTTAATTTGAAACCTATGCTAAGACGCATTAAATAATAGATATCCCTATATGGAAATGGATGCAACTCAAGACCACACTTCATAAATGAAATAAATAAAATCCATATGTGTGAACATCGTATTGTCTCACTAGTGTGAGAATCTAAAAGAATAAACAAGATTTAAAATGTACAATAGATATTATGAATAGGGAAGAAACTGTTCAAAAGAAAAGATAAACTGTGATTTCATGCCTATATCTTGTACTGTGAATAACTATTATGAAGAAAATAATGTGCAATGTACTAATTATTGTAACTCTCCTACTAGCCCATTTTGAAATTGTTTTGTTGTTTTTTTCCTATTTAAAAACTTAACATCAGGACTGGCCAAATAGCTCAGCAGATTAAAGCACCTGCAAGCAGGTGCAGGGGTCGGGGATTTGATTTCATGGCCTGCTGTGCTGGCCCCGCCCCCAGGGTGCACTGAGAGGGCAATTGAGACTGGGTGTGGTGGCACACACCTGTAATCCCAGCTCTTGGGAAGCTGAAAACAGAAGAATCACTATGAGTCCGATCTACATAGTGAGACCCTGTACTAAGTTTAAAAAAAAAAAAGTTATACCATGAAGAAGCAGACACTCATAAAATTTGTGAGGTTGTATATTCATAAAATTTGCTAGCTGGTTACAGACTCCTGGCCCATGACAAACAATTCACAACTGTTTACATCCAAGTTTTCTGGTGTTAAAAATTATAAATAATATATGTAAATAAGTGTAGGAGAGATAACAAGGTGAAGGGAAAGTATGCAAGGGTTGTCAGAGGAGTTTTTATTTGGGGAAAAGAGTACCTTTGTCCTAGAGTGAAAAGACTTAGTGTTCTATAATGAAAAAGGGAAACCTTACAGAGCAAATACTGAAGGATATGAGAAGATGAAAAGGTTTTGCAGAAAATAAATCTTGCGAAGGAAACTTCTCTAATGTAGACAGATGTGATAAAAAAAAATGTTGGTTTTACTTGCAAGGATTTAAAATGAAATTTAATCTTAAAAGTTCGCTGATGGGAAACTACTATAAAGAAAAAGTATAATACAAAGTTAATATACC
>NW_004524690.1:5348014-5354340 GCF_000260255.1 Octodon degus
TTATTTATTTATGTTCTGACCTTTTTTCTTTAAATTTTGGTTTCCCTAAAACAAATCTTCTTGATTTAAGGAGTTCCCTTGGGCCAGTAAAAGATCTCAAAGGATTTTGTTTTATATATAAGAATGAAGATGTTAAAATTTTTTTAGGTTTATTTGACATGTTGAAGAATGAAAATAGTCAAATGAAGAAGAGATATTTAGCCTTGCACAGGTCATATTTGTATGTGCAAAATCAAAAATTTGTTGGCCATGCTGGGGATCAAAATCGGGACCTAATACATGCTAGGCAAGCACTGTAGCACTGAGCTATATGCCCAGCCTTGTATGAATAAATATTAACAATATAAGTATTTCAGAGACTATATTAACTTCCTGGAAGTTTGCCAGTCCCTTGCTATTCATGATATACTATAGTATTATTCCACTAATTATGATTTCAGTTCTTAATTTATAAGTAAAGGAAAATAATTTCCTTGTCAAATAAACTACTACAAACCTAGGGCTATCTTCAAGTTCTTTTTTTTATTTTATGGAAAAAAGGTAAAACAAAGTTTCATAACAAAATAATAAAAGAATAACAATAGTTTATACATTATATGTTGCTATCTTTAAAGTAGCTATTCAGGGTACAAGACACGGTCATAAGCACAAACCTTCCTTTTGAATGAACTAAGAGACACTAATAGTCTGACTTGCAGCTTCTCACTCTTCCTCTTTCACCCATCCTAGTTCCTTTTTCCTTTTGAACAATTTCTTCCCATTTCACAATAATTATTCTACATTTTAGAACTTAAGGGGCCGGAGAGATGGCTTAGTAGAATAAGTGCTTGCCTGGCCAGCACAAGGGCCTGAGCTCAATCCCCAGTTCCCAAAAAAAAAAAAAAAAAAAAAAAAACTTACTTTTTCAGTTTATCACCAGGGAAACAATGCAATACTTATGCAGGGGAGTTTGATTTATTTTATTTATAAGTATGATCTCATGTTGCATCCATTTACCTATAAGAGCCTCAAATTTATCTTTCTTTATGGCTGAGTAGTATTCTATTGTGTAAAAATACAACATTCTGTTCATCCATTCTTCAGGTGATGGGCACTTGGGTTGTTTCCAAGATTTAGCTACCACAAATTGTGCTGCTATAAACATCGGTGCACATGTATCACTATGGGATGATGTTTCCACTTCTTCTGGAAAAATACCCAGGAGGGGAATAGCTGGGCCAGATGGAACCTCCAATTCTAGATTTTGAGGAATCTCCACACTGATTTTCATAGTGATTGTACCAGTCTACACTCCTACCAACAGTGAAAGAAGGTTCCTATTTTCCCAACGCCCTGCAAGCATGTTTTTTTGGGGGGAAGTGGCGCTCAGGATGCCTTCAGAGCAGGTCTGGTTTTGGCTTGCGGATGAGGGGATCGAACCACAGCATCCTGAGCCTGACTGCTTTGTTTCAGCAGGCTCTTAAACACCTGAACTAACGGGCAGGACCCCCACCACCATTTGTTATTGGTTGATTTCTTAGTGATAGTCATTCTTTCTGGGGTGATATGTAACCTCAGTATTGTTTTAATCTTCATCTCTCTAAGAGCAGTGATACTAAACTTTTCAGATATTTATTTGTAATTTATATTTCTTCATCTGAGAAGTATATATTCATCTCAGATGCCTATTTTTGGATTACGTCTTTGAATTTGGGGATGTGTGTGTGTGTGTGTGTGTGTGTGTGTGTGTGTGGTATCAGGGAGTGAACTTGGAACTTTGTGCTTATGTCGGGCAGACACTTACGTCACTAAGCTATATACCGGCCCTGATCTGATTTTTTTCAATTATTAATATGTTCTAGATATAAATCCTTTGTCTAAAAGACAACTGGCTAAAATTTTTCCCCACTCAGTGGGTTGTTTTTTCCCTTGGTTGGTGATTTCTTTTACTATACAAAAACTTATTAATAAGATGAGATTCAAGTTATTGATTGCTTGAAGTATTCCCCATGCTGAGTTTTGTTCATGAACTCTCTATCTACACTATGACTTCAAGATTTCTGCCCACTTTCCCTTCCATCAGATTTAGTATTTGTTTTAACATTTAAATGCCAAGTTCTTTTGTCATACACAAATAGCTTGTGCTTCATTCTGCTTCTTTTCTGACAGTTCTTGCAGTCAGCTATAGATCAAATTGAATCATCTTTAACAAAAAGGGACTATCTCAGGAACTCATGAAAAGAACCATGACAAACAACCCACAGTAAATGATTCTGCTGACATTGGTCACATAATTTTAATGTCATGCTGCTGGACTGAGCCATGATTTTCAAAACTCTAGCTCAGAAACTGACAGGGTCAAGAAACTGCTAATCCAAGATCAAGCAGAACAAGAACTAACCACATAAGACTGTAGGACGTGAAAGAAGGTTATAATTTTTATAGCTTTTTGTTTGCAACATTGTTAGTTCTTTCATGTATGATGTTATGGACAGAAGGAACCCTTTTCTCTTTTCCCTTAAGAGAAGTATATAATATATATTATTTAATAGATTGCATCTGTAGACAAAAATGAAACATTGATATTTTTCTACCTGTCTAATATTTTCAGATTCAAAACCTATTATTGAGTATTCTTATTTCTATGCCACTATAATTATTTATATGTGTTCAGTAAAAATCTATCTTCCTTGAAACAGGATCCAATTAGACAAATTGATTATAAAGTCAAGGCTTTGACTAGAAAGTCTTACATGAGATACAAACAGTGTTAAGGACCTAAGGTTGACTCTATTCTCTGCAGTGCTCCGAAGCCCTCTTGGCAAAAACCACCATAATTGACTTACAGGATTCCCAGACTTACGAGGATATCAGGAACCTCGCTACCTAACAGGCCCAGAAACCTTTGGATATTTTGGAGACCTCATGAAGAGAGAATTTCTCCCAAATCTGTAAGTAGGTCAGGTGAAGGCTGTTAATGAGTTTTTGGCTGGTTCCCAAACCTTGAGAGACTTCAACAGTCTGATCTGAGATTCCTTCTGAAAGTAGCTTGACTGTCTCCCACAACAAAGCTGAAGAATGTTTAGAGCATTGCAAAAATATCCAGGACCCAACAAGAAAAAATTCACAGTGGCTGGCATCAAGTAAAATATTTATCATGTCATTATGAAAAGAATCAAGCAAGTATGAACCATAATAGAAGAGCCAATGAAGTGAAATTGAATCAGACACATGAATATGGCTGAATAAACATGAAGGAACATAAAAATAGTTATTGCAGCTGTACTCCATAAGTTCTAAAGGTAAACAGAAATAGGAGATTTAGAAAGAAAACCAAATCATCTTAGATGAAAACTGCACTATTGAGCTTTAAAAGGGTATAGAATTAACAGCAGATTAAAGACTGAAGAAAGAGCAAAAATAACATTAGCATATTAGACATTGCAGAAGGAAAAATCACAAAGAAAATTGCAATAATGCAGGGCATAATCAAATGCTGGCAAATAAATAATGGGGTTCCTATACTAACTTCTACTATGAGTCCTCTTTTTCTATATTTTAAACTCAAAACACCCTCAAAGCAGTAAATAAGGAATATTATAGGACCCCTATCATTTGTTTCGCCTTCTCAGATATTGACTTTCCAAAAGATATTATGAGCAGTGGGACATAATGAGGATTATATCAGATTTCTTATCAGCACTATGCAATAGAAAAGATAAGTAATAAAGACTATCACATAAATAAATCATCAAACCAAGATAGCCTCAATGATAATTTCCTTTAAACACTGAAAGAAGATATATAGGTGTAGTGGATTATTAACTGGTGGTCAACTTGTTAGACCAAGCTGAATTGAAGTAGCATGGTGCTGGGTGTGGGAGGCCATCTAAAGATTGTTGCCAGCAGCATAAAAAGTAGAACTAGAAAAGAACTGGAAGAGGTTGTTAGAGAAGCAATTTGGAGAAGCCATTGGAGCTGTTGGTTCTCTTGGGCTATTCTGCTGGAGGATCTCATGTTGGCTTTCCTGATGAGCTTGGCTTTTCTTGTCAGAGGAGAAGCTCAAGACCTTGTTGTCACTGAGAATGGTTACAGTTCATTTTGGGGGAGTTCTAGGCTTCACTTTGAGCATTGCTTCCTGGTTCTAAAGGGGAAGATGGTGCACCGCTCAGCCTTCTGGAAAATCTTGTCACACTGGCTTTCCTAATCAGAACATAGCTTTCCTCATCACTGGAGGAGCTCGGGACCTCGCTGTTGCTGAGGATGGCTGTGGTACCTTTGGGCGCTCTGCTGCATACCTTGAGCACTGTTTCCTGGCTCCATTTCAGGAAACAATGGCGCCAGCTAGGACAGATCCTTCATCCCGCTGCCATAGACTTTCTAGCTTTGCACCTCCCCAGTGCAGATCCATGAAGTGGGCCTGCCTGACACATTGTCCTGGGCTCTAGGCTCCCAGTTGCACTTGCAAGAGGCATTGTTATAGTCCAGGCGTGGTGGTGCATGCCTGTACTCCCAGTGCTGGGGAGGGTGAAAACAGGAGGATCACTACAAGTCTGAGCTGCATAGTGAGACCCTGTACCAAATACATAAATGAAAAACAAACAAACAAAAAGAGGCATTATTATGAGCTCTAGGTTTCTCAGCTGGACTCATGCAGGATATTAAGATCCAGACCCTCAGCTGGATTCTTTGGTCTTCAGTGTGTGGACAGATTTCCTGTACTCCTGAATATGATTCTTTGGATGAATTTAAAATAATCTTATAAGATGTGTCCTGTGTTGTAATGTTCCCCTTGCAAAAACCCCAAACCATGACAACAGGTTAAATATCCTTTACTTCAAATGCTTGAGACAAGAAGTAAAGAACTTTCAGATTTGGGAATATTTGCATATGCATAATTGACATCTTGAGGATGGGACCCAAATCTAAATATGAAATTCAGTTGTATGACTTTCACACACAGCATAAATGTGATTTTATATGATTTTTAGTACATACTTAGTACATTTTTTGCTACAACACATAATTTGAGGTCAAGTGTAAATTTTTTCTTCTATAGTATAGCATGTTGATGCTCAAAAAGTTTCAGATTTGAAAGTATTTCTGATTTTCAATTTTTGGCTTAAGGATACTCAACTATACTACCAGTGTTATATAAACTTACCCAAAAACTTGAATAAGAACAAATAGTTTTAAATTTGTTCATTTAAACTAATATCACATTGACATCAAAACCAAAAACATAAAAGGAAGAAAAAAGCAGATCAGTATTTTTCATGAACATAGATCCAAGTATTTTAAACAAAATTTTAGCAAATCACATCCATTATATAAGAAGTATAATATGCCACAACCAAGTACGATTTATTCAAAGAATTCAAAATTGGTTTACTATTTAGTGTTCAACCAATGTAACTCAACTAAAAAAGAAAACTACAGGCAAAACTAATTCATGAACAGAGATGCAAAAAGCCTCAACAAGATACTAGCAAGCAGAACGCAAAAGATCAAAGCTCATACATCATTGTTAAGATCTGTGTCTAGGTGTCCCCCAAACCCTCATGCAGTCATGGGGTGGACTTCTAGAGTTTGTGATTAACTCATGATCCACTGGGATTATGGGTGTGGTGATGCTGGGATTATGGGTGTGAGTACTGCTCCCAGCCTGGGGCGGACAGCCTGAATGCAACATAAAGGAGACAGACTTATACTTTGTTGTCATTGTTGCTTCTCCTCCTCCCTTTTGCTCTTGCTGTTTTGCTGCCTTCCATCGCCATAAACTGCTGCCCTCTGCCGTGTGTTGCTCTGCCTTCGAGCCTGCTGAGTATGGACTGAAACCTCCAGTAAGTGTGAGCTAAATAAACCTTTCCTCCTTTCATTTTGAGTGCTGGGTATTTGTCTCACCAATGAGAGAAGAGTAACCGAGACAATCATGCTTAGTATGCTTTATCCTAGGAATTCAAGGATGTTTCCACACATACAAATTAATAAATGTATCATATCACATACACATATGAATTAAAAAAACACATAATCATCTTCATAGACACAGAAAAAGGCTTTAACAAAATCAACATCTATGCATAATAAAATCCCTGAATACAGATAAAGGACCTTATCTCAAGCTCACAGACCTGTCCCCAGCATCATATGAAATGGAGTAAATCTAAAAACTTTTCCTGGAAAGTCAGGACTAACACATGCATGTCCATTATCATCACTCCTGCTCAAAGCTTTAGTCAGAGAAACCAGGAAAGAGAATACATACCATTTGTTTAAAAAAATTCTGTATCATTTCTAATAGTTTTTTTAAAACTATTTTTATTTTTTTTTAACAAATTGCATTG
>NW_004524690.1:5354460-5378548 GCF_000260255.1 Octodon degus
GTGGTGCTGGGGGATTGAACCGCGGTCCCTGATGCTTTGCCAAGCTTGTTCTAAGTAGGTGCCTTAGACCACTGAGCCATCTCTCCAGCCCACTATTTTTATTTTTTAAAAATAAAAAATAAAAAGAAGCCAAATTGTTTTTATATGCAGGCAGTGTGATCCTTTACATAGAAGACCCAAAATATCCACTGAAAGACACCTAGAATTTATTTTTTTAAAAATTAAACAATGTGGTAGGAGATAAAATCAACACACAAAATTCAATAACATTCCTGTGTAGCAATAATGAACCCACAACAGTGTTTACAATAGCTTCAAGAAAAAATAAGTACTTAGAAATTAACCTAACAAAAGAAATGAAAGACCTTTACAATAAAAACCAAAGCAAAGTACTCTGAAAAAGTTCAAAGAGGTATCAGAAAACAAAAAGATATTCCCTGTTCTTAGATAGGCAGAATGAATATTGTCAAGATGGCACACTTTCAAAACTAATATATAGATTTAATACAATCTCAATCAAAATGCCAACAGCATTCCTCACAGAATTAGAGAAAATAGTCTTAAAATTCATATGGATCCACAAGATATCCAGAATAGCAAAAGCAATTCTGGGCAACAAAAACAAAGCAGGAGAAAACTCAATCCAAGATTTGAAGCTTTATTTCTAAACTACAAAGCTGGGCATGATGATGCACATCTGTAATCCTAGCACTCAGGAGGCTGAAGCAGGAGGGCCTGACCAGCCTGGGCCACATAGTGAGCTCAAGGCCATCTGAACTATATAGTGAGACTCTGTCTTAAACAGAAGTAAACTTTACAAAAGACAAAGCTACAGTGACAGCACTGGACAAAGACAATACACCACATAGAGGTGTGTGTGTCTGATCCTAGTTTTTTGTATTTCTCAAGTGCTGCTGCCTTTTCTTTCTTGTCCTTGTCTAGGCTTTGTGGACTTTGACTTCATCTCTGAGTTGGTGATTGTTAGGTGGTTTAGTTCATGTAAATATCATGAAGCCAAAGCCCTGTGTTACATCTTGAATTTATGAGGAGAAATTGGGGTTGTGGACCTGTCTGTTTGTTCCTGAGCCCTTCCCCTCATTCTTGAACCGCCTGAGTTCTTGAACTGCACCCAGTCTGTGGTGACCCCGCCTCACTTATGTGTTTGACAGTTGATTTTTTTGTACCCAGGTGCTTACCTCCTGTCTTTTTTTCTAATCATTTTGTAACACATATGTTGACTCTTTCCTTTTTATTTTCCTGGGAAAGTACAATGAATAAAAACATCCATTGGTAATAAGTAAATAAGTAAGTAAATTTACTCACTGCAGAGACAGAGCCTCAGACTGCACTGACCTGAGTCCCGTGCCTGCCCCTTGACTAGGGAAGATGCGCATCTCAGCAGCAAGTATGACAAATGGGTTGGGGCAGCTAGTGATAAAGGAAGGCAAAATGGCTGCGGACACAAAGAAATGATCACTGGCTCCTCTATTGGCTGTATGACGTATCATCACATGATACAGCAAATGTTCAAATTTTTAAAATGTGTTACAGTAAAAGATGGATTGCCACTAATGCCCTTCCAAAGTACTTCTCATGTCCCCCACATGTATCCCATTGTCCTTGCCATCTTCTAGGGCAGTTCAGGAAGCCCTCTTTCATGAAAGTCTTTATTGGTGTTGCCATGGCTGCCTTGAGGCCCTGAATTGGTTCAAAATGTTTACTTGTCCTGATCATTTTGACTTTTGGGAAGGGCTAGAAGTCACACGGTGCCAGATCACATAAATGAGGTGAATGTGGCCATGCCAAAGTGCTAGAAGCCCGCCTCTTCATTGTAGGACAATTACCAGCAGTATTCACTATATTTTTAATTACACCTCATAAAGACACAAAAGAAGATTCCCAGAACTGCTTCAGATGTGTCAGAAATCATGGAATAAGTGAGGTTAAATCAAGGAGGAATATTTTGAGGGACATTAATGATCATGTGTTTTTTAGAATAATAAACTTTTAAAATATGAATACATACTATAGGGCTGGGGAGATAGCTTAGTAACACAAGTGCCTCTCTGTCAAGCACAATGCCCTGAGTTTGATCCCTGGTACAAAAACAAAACAAACAAAAAAAAAAAACCACCCCTGTTATCTTTATCAGTCCTATTACTATATAACAGATTCAGTGGCTTGAGATAATTATTTATTATTTTGCATTAGTCTGTAGGTCAGCCTAGCAATTGCCTGTCTAGTTTGCCTTGCCTGCTTCTGCAGTATATTCAGGGAAAGCCAGTTGTATAGAAGGTCAGACACAACCACATTCACCCCCCTGGTGGCTGTTTCTAGCTGCCGGCTGAAGCTCTTGTCGCTCCCCTGCATAGTGTCTTGTCTTCTTGGAGCTAGGCCTGCTGCACTCGGGAACATTACTGGACAATGTCCCATGGGGACGAAGACAGAACTTTCCAGATCCCTTGGGTCTGGCCTGGGGAACTCACATGTCTCTTCTGGCACATTCTATAGGCCAGAGTAAATTACAGTGGATTTTAAATTCCAGAGTGAAGAAATAGACTACACCAATGGACAAGGGTATGGCTAAATACTACTACAAAAAGTGTACATCCTAAAAAGAGAAGATTATGCAGCCATTGTTAAATAAAATTGAGTGGAAGCCATTGCTCTGGATTGTGCTCCTACACTGGACCCCCGCAGACCAAACCAAACCGAAATTACTGTGGTTAAATGTGACATAATGAAAATGAAACTTTTAAAATAGAAAAATCCTCTAACCCCAGAAGATACAACAGCAGCCAATCAAAAGAGGCCCAGTTAATCTGACTTGGCACAAGAAATTTCCCTTTGCTTTCACTCATACAAGGAAAGTAACTTGATGTTGATCAGTCTGCTTTTGAACATGTGCCTTCCCCTTTTTACTGCTCAAATTACCTTAAAAATCCCACTGCAAATCCACGAGGACCCTTGTCAGTTCTGTAGACTGGATGCTGCCAGATTCATGAGTAACTAGAAAAGGGTACCTAGACCTTTAAAACTCAATTTGTTGAAATTTTGCTCCAACTAAACAATGTTGATACAAGGAGCCCTTTGTTTTCCTCATATATATTAAAATAATGCCTTATTTCTAGGGTATTATGACAATTACATTATATAACATTTTAAATGTCTAACATATGAAAGATTCTTAGTACTTTTTACTATTGCCATTAAAAATTAAGTTTATGAGTTAACAATCTTTCAAAAGAAAGTCTCTTGTCTAGAATGCTTGTTTTGTCAACCTCCTTCCCTGGGGGAAGGCTAGAGGCTACATGACAAGGAGCTAAGTTTTTTGTAGAACTTTTAGGATAAACAGTTGCTTACACATTTTCTTCTGTAAATTCCTAAACACAAACGGGGTACAGCATTTACTATTTTTGCATTTTAATTTTATTTGAACTCACTTTTTGTGCCTAGTTTGTACAGATGTGCGTTGGCCTGTATCCAGTACACAAAACTGAAACTATGCTAGGAATTCCGGTAGAGAGAAGAAACTGGCTGCAAATATGTTGACAGCCTGGAGGCAAAAAAGGCAGGATAGCTGAGATTAGAAAGTGCAGGAAGCCATCACCATCCTCAGGCTGACGGAACAAAAGGAAAACTGATGTTATCCAGCACCAGTGATTGCTCTCTTGCTGTCCCTTTGCTGCGATGGAAACTTTTCATGAAACAAGAAGTCAAAATCCCACCACCAGGTTCCGGTCACCGGCGCTGCCAGCACCAGGAAATGCTGTGCTGCAGCCCCAGCTGCAGGAACACCTCTGGCCTCCACAACTGAAAATCTTCCATCTGAACTGAACTCACTTTCAAACACCACCACTTGTGCTGCTACTGGCGCTACTGTTACCTCTGCCAAAGACTTCAACAGTTGAAAAATAAAACGGGCATTTCCCTTTTACCTTCCTTCCAGTCTTCCACCAGTGTCTCCGATTGGCAGAGCATAAGTGCAAGCCACTCAGCTAAGGATTCTGGGAAATGTAGTTCTCAGGCTTCTGTCCCTCAACAGGGATGTAATGAACAGTGGAAATAGAGTTCAGAGCTAACAGACAAATAACCAGCTCGGTGTGTGACTTATACACAGATGTTTCCCATAGCATAGTTCTATGTAATGTGTCTCCAGATGTTTTCTATTTGGGTGTGTTTGAATTGAACATGTGTTGAATGCTTCAAACGTCTAATAGAACACTATCAGAGCACATTTAACCATCTGATGATCAAACACCTCTTCCTTCTCACCATTTATTCTTTTGATCCTTGAGTTTGATGTGGGAGTATATAAATTTTGGAAAAGAAAACCTTACATTTCACACTCCACTCTACAAAATTCTGGTGGGATTTTTCTAGTCTCCTGCCTGTTGTCCAGTTAAAAGTGCCTTTAAATGCTAGGTGTTCTATATGTATTACACAGGACATATATGCAACAGAAGTAAAATTCATTAACTTCTCTTGCACAGTCTCGAAAGATGCTACTGGTTTCTTTTGAAAATTATCCATTATTTTTTTATCAACAATTATGTATGAAGTCAGGTAGGTAATGAAAAACAAACATTTTTATTGAACTAGAAATGACTGGTACCTTATGAAATAAAGTCAATTCCTCTTAAAACTTGAGCACTGATATCATTAGATTATTCTTAGACTTACTCTTCGCTTTATTTGGACTAGGTTTTTCTTTTATGGATTCAAATCATGCTGTTGTCTGAAACAAGCCCTGAGTAGGGAGAGAAAGGAAGGATATGACAATTGAGAGCCACTCTGGCAAGTGATACTTGATTAAGCTTCAGGTTAAAAACCTACTCCTATCTAAGAATTGGTTTCACAGATACAGTTAGATTACACTGAACAAAAGAGGTACTTATAAAAATGAAGGTTAAGGGAAACTTGTTTGGGAGTTAAATCTCCCATGAATTTTTATGGAACCTTAAGTCTGCCTTCATACCTGGTTATGTCACTTAATAATGTCTCCTAAGGCAATGACACACTTAAACAGAGGCAGAAGTGGCAAATGATCTAGGATAGAGTTCAAAGGATACAGCCATGTATGAGGATTTCACAGGGTATGGGAGATGCCATATTTTTAAGAAGTTTAAGCATATAAACTAATGTTTATTGAGTGCCTACAATGTAACAGAACTATTCTATCACTTTCGTTTTTATCCCAACAACCTGATGGCATTACCTCCTACTTAAAAACAGATAAACATAGGATCTTGCATCTGGTACATAGCATAACATGATTTAAAACCTTGCCTATTACACCCACATAATATAGGTAAATCCTTGTGACTGGAGGCTAGGGCAAGAACTAGAGACAAGTAAACTTCATTGATCATCTGTCCTTTGTCAGGCATTATGCTGTGTACTCAACATAAACTAAATTAATCATTCTAAGTATCATGAATAATAGGTGTTTGTGTGCACATTTGGGATCCAATTTTCAGTCTAATATTATAAGTGTATAGGAACAGAGGATTTGAGCCAGATTTGACTTACTCCAAAATTATAATTTATGGCATCAGCATCTTCTGGTCTATTTTGAGAGTAAAGATTTAAACATCTAGAAATCAGGAAGTATGCTAGGTAGGATGTCATAACAGCTGGACATTTGTTTGAACATGGTGTATAGAAGCAATGAAACAAGCACTGGGAGCTGGGATGGCAATGCATTTGTCACTGCTGCTTGCACTTTGTGACCTCTTCATTGTCAGTGTGTCTCAAAAGTCAAGAAAGGCCTGGACTACTTCCATTATTTTTCCCAGAATATACACTTAAATATTTCTTCTCAGTCAAATTTCTACTGATTCCTCCCACAGGGGACCCTACTACTGCCATTATTCCAGCCTCCATCCCAGTTTCTAGGGCTGGATGCATGGAGCAAGCTCCTTACATTGTACACAAAGTATCCCTTTCTCATAAGGTTGGAAGTCCAGTTAGGCAGGACCCTGGCCTGGTCTGTAGCTAGTATTACTGCAAGTTTACTTTGTCAATGTGCAACCAGGGAGGGGTCTGTAAATATCTTCTGGACAACTAAAAAAGCATACTGAAATGGATTAACTATCAATCAACTGGGAACACCCACATGAACTGAATCAGCACAGTTCTGGTTGTGGATGCGCACCTGAGGAATGTTGCCAAAGACATAAAAAGAGACCTAGAGAAGATGGTGTGCTGCTGATTCTCCCAGCAAGTGGGTCCTGCTGGCTTTCCTGGTAGGAACTCAGCTGCTCCCATCAGAGGAGCTTGGGATCTCACTCTCGCTGAGGGTGGCTGTGGTTCTTTCCAGGAGAGTTTTGGTCCTTAACTTGAGCATCGGTTCCTGGTTCTGGTGCAGAGCCTTCAGCCCGTTGGTGCAGATCCTTCATCCTGCTGATGCAGAATTTCTGGCTTCCTCTGCTGACTTTTGTGCCTTCCCAGTGCAGATCCTTGATGCAAACTTGCATGAAACATTGTTGTCAGCTCTAGGCCTTTAGTTGGACAGGCAAAGGACATTGCTATGGGCTTTAGGTCTTCAGGGGACTCATACAGGACATTGCTTTGGGACTCAGGCCTTCAACTGAACTCTTTGTGTCTTTAGTGTGTAGACAGATCTCCTGAACACTTTTGCATTTGATTCTTTGGGTGAATATTATAAAATAATCCTATAAATTGTGTACCCTATATTAAATCTTTTCCCTTTTATGTCCTGACTGTGACATATACTAACCTTTTTTTTTGTAACCTCCTATGTCATTTGAAAAGTATGACCACTGAAGTCAATCTCATGGCCTCACACTGGGATTTGTGAACAACATGTTGAAAAATTTCAAAGCATTAAAAGTCAGTAGCAAAACAAAATAAAACAATTAGACAATAAGTATCTGATCATTTTTATCTATTCAATGGGAAGGAAAAACTGGGATGAGAAAAGGACAAAAGAAAGAAGAAAAAAAGATATATTTATGTATATATTTGGGATAGCTTGGATAATTGTACTGTTGATGTCTTCTGGTCTATTGAAAGGAAAAATTAATACTTAAAATTTTTTTCTTCTCCTTTTAAATTTCTTATAACTTTTTTAAAACCAATTTTGCATGCTGATACCTGGTAATCTAAACAACTAATTTGAAGATAACATTAGGCAATACAACAACCATTGTTAAATTCCTATTATTTTGTACAGTGAAATTCTGTATCATTCCTAATGTTTTTTAAACCATTTTGTATTCCCTTTGAAAATAAAAAATATCTATTTTAAAATCTCTTCCTCTAAAACTTGGTGTCACGAGGCAGTACTTTTTGCCTGTCATGTCCCTTCCCTTCACATCCTGCTCTCCTCCTCTGATTAAGATAAAAGAAGAAAATCTTGTACTATTTGGAAAGTGCTAGCTAAAATTTTCTGCCTCAGTAGTTTGTCCTTTTAACCTATTTTTCTGAAAGAGCTCAATGGTATAAGCATTACTCATTTAAGCCAAATAGATCTCAGAAATGGGAAAGGAGAGAAGAAGAAAAGGGTCATTTTATTTAAGTTTATAAAATATGTTCTTTTAAGCAAGTGTTACCTAAGAAATGTCTCTTTAAGCACCATTTGGTGAAAAACTCATTATTCGCAAGCAGCTAATGTGAAGGGATTTCTTCTTGATGGCGAATTTGGAGCAGATTTTTATATTTTTGTGTACAATGTCTTTTTAAAAAGCAAGAAGAAAAACAATAAAGGTGTTGCTGTAATTCTTTCATTTCACATCAGGTACATACAGATCATTCAAGAAGTATGATATATCCCTAGTGATGATTTCTTAGGAAATTTTAAAAATAGATTGTTTTGTAACTGTTGGTAATCTCCACACTCATTTGCAAAATGTTGCTTTCCCATCTTCAATTCTGATTCCTCTTTCAACAGCAAAAGTTGCTGCAGAAATAACCTTGTCCTACAGCTCTGGAGTTGTCAGCTCCAAGGAAGTGGAGATGTGTGGCAAGTGCATAGTCCTTTAGTTTATGTCCTAGAGCCTGAGTAGCTTCTCTGTGAAGCCATATTTCTCATCACTCAACACTCTATCAAGAAACCTGGGAAGCATCCCTGTGCAGTGTTACCAAGCATCCCCCCTCCATCTTATACATTATATGCAGTATTCAGAAAGGAAGTCATAACTTAATAAATAAAATTGACACATAAGCATGTAGGCAACAATTAAATCTTAATGATCTGAGATCTCAGTCTCCCATATTGAGTTTTACTCAATGTCACTAGCAGTCACATGAATATTCAGACACTCAGACCATCTGAGGAGCTATAAAACATTAAGCCTTTACCCCTTCCCACAGGGAAGAGCTGTTACCAGCAAACTCTGGCATTCCTCTTTTCTAGCAAATACCCAACCCAAGCTTAAACGCACATTTGGGTCTCACCCAATTCCTACATGCTGCTGCTGAGTCCTTCTGTCCCAAGATAAATTTCTCTGATTAGGTTCTTAGGGTCCTTGGAAATTCTCTTGATCTACTTCCCTTCTGGACATAAATCATAAATTTAAAAACTGATTATTGGGTCAAAAAACCTTTCAACAAAGACTCTGCTGCCACAAAAATTAATAAAGCAAAGGCTTCCTCTGAAGCCTGTCTGCCTGGTGAAAAGGCCGAGGCACAGTCTGACAATACTCAGAACCCACAGCAGCCAGGAGGGGGCATTAATTTTCCTTCATAGAGAAAAAGAACCAACACTAAAACTTCCCCAGACTACCTTTAGAAAAAAAAGTTGTCCAACTTCTAATACGTATATTTATCTATACTTTTTAGGTCATTTCCTGGTAATAGCCAGAAGTCACACTGATAACTGACTCCTTTTATAATTCTCCAACTGGCCCCAAAACTTCCCAAAGCCAATTCCAGAAAATAAGGGCCAGAGATGAGCATGAAGCCAACAGCAGAAGCATCTGGCACCCAGGACACAGGAAGTCACTTAAAATACCTGACGTGGAAAGTCTCTTAAGAGTCCTATGCTTTATTGGGTAAACTGTTGCTCTAATGTAGACTGCAATTAATCACTCCCCACAAACAAAATGAAACCAGACATCCAGTCCTGTATAAGTCATGCTCCAAATATCGTTACCTTATGCACTTGAGTAGGCTCTCCCGGCCCAGCCACACTCCCTGCTCCCTGGCTAGAATAAACTGTGTGTTTATCGGCAGAAGATAATTCTTTGCATTCTAGTTTCACAGCTCTCTCTCTCTCCCAGTGTTAGAGGCTGCAAAGTTGCATAAACAACATTATCTCTTGGCCACAATTGTTAAGAAAACATACGAGTCCTTTTCTTTTCTCTCCACTGCCCGCTCTCTGTACTGTACTGTATTGTGTCAACTTCCCAGGTTTTTCTCTAGAGTCTTTGGAAACAGGACACATGGAAAAATAGGTTTGCTAAATCCAGTGGGGTGTTGGAGTTCAGGGGATTATGGGGACTGTGGTGTTAACTGAAGGTCAAAGTCCACTGTACTTCACACCACTTCTTTAGGACACGAAGGCCAATAGTGTTCTCATTACACCAGGTTACAATCTGAGACCCCAGCAGGTTGGGTGAGGCAAAACCATGATATACTGAGCTGAGGAGGAAGCAAATGCTTGCACCTGTAAATGCTGCTCCAGAGAGAGCACCTGGAAGTGCAAAGAAAATTGGCTTTCATATTTTTACTCTCCTTGCTTTGACCATGCTCCTTGTATAAACCAAGTTTAATTTCCATCAGCTTTTTTTTTTTTTTTTTTTACAGTTTTTACAAATATTGTTTATTTTAATGAAGCTGGTACACACATGTCCATTTAAAACCCATATCCCAGGCCAGAAAGTACAAACAAAATCAAAAGGAGCAGTGTTCTATTATACATACATCTGCGTGAGTAACTTTATTAATTTTGAATGAAAATTAACTTTTCTGGGATCTTCTGACAAGATTTTTTTAAATCTTAAAACTGCTTTCTCTTCAGTGAAGCTACCCTTGGAGTTGATCAATCTCTCACCATGTCTATTATCTGGACATGAAAGCTCATGTTTCTCTTCTTTTTGGTCCAGACCCTCAGATTTTAAGCTTTAAGTTAAGGAAAGGTCATTTTTCCACAGTTCAGTTCTCTGAAAAACTTCTACCTCCCACTGAAAGTTATAGTCCAGGAGTGAAGCAATCACAAGCTTGAACTTCAGGGCCACCTGAAAAGCCACGAACTTCAGGGCCACCAGGAACAATCGCACGGGTCGACCTTATGATCACAAGCCTGAAAATGCACAGTCCTGAAATCTGCAGCCTTTCTGTGCACACATGTAATTTTTAAAATGCAGAAGACAATGTGAAGAAAACTGAGGTTTGATCACCAAAAAATCAGCACGACGAAAACAATGAATAATGAGCACTAGAATTCAAATTACTGGATGTTTTAAAGAGATGGGATGCCAGTTTTCATTTCCATTTTGAACACCACATTACAAAAGAACTATTTTTTAAAAATAAAAAAGGATTGAGGGAAAAGAAAAAGAATAAAAAGAATATCTAAATCGTTGAATGACCCCCTGTTTGTTCCTGATAAACTTCAATCACATCTTCTTCCTCCATTCCCAATTCTTTTGGAGTATGATTATCAGCAATTCTCTGACCTTCAAAGAGAAACCTGAGTGAATTCATTGGAACGCCCTGTCTTTGACAGTATGATTCTTTGAGTTTCTTGAGATGTGTTGTCATTTTCACTTTGAAGTGAATCTCACTGCTATCCTGTCCAATGACTTTGAGTTTAATGTATTCGCCTTCCTTCTTATCCCCCAAGTCCTCAGTTGATGGTTTTGCCTCCTGATCAGACATGGCGATGGTGGCTTCCCCGGGTCTCCGCACAGCAGCGGCCTCGGGGCAGCAAAAACCTCTCTCGCTCCGGCGTTTACAATCCCATCTACCTACCTCACAGCACAACACTCTCCATCAGCTTTTTTTAAACAGCAATTAGTGTGTAGAATTTTCACCATGACTAACTATGCATTATCACAACCATTGTTGAACTCCTATCATTTTGTTTAGTGAAATTCTGTATTGCTTCTAACGTTTTTAAACTATTTTTTATTCTCTTTAAAAATAAAATTTTTAAATTTAAAAAATATATAATGAAGCTCAAATATCTATGGAGCTAGAGGATGAATCTGAAAACAGTCTTGTTTCATAGGTGGTAGGTTGATGAGACTTTTTCAGTGTCTTGTGGACGAGAGCATTTGATGACATTTAAGGGTGCATCTTTAGAACCCAGCTTTCTACATTTCTATTTCCGTGTGGAGTACCAGTGTCACAAAAATATAGGAAATTGCTTGAAAGGGGAACTACAGGGATGAGGGGCTTAAAGGCTAAGTGATGAAGCTGTAGTGTGCAGGTGTGACTCTGGGGATGACACCACATTTTCTGAAGAAGCTCCTAAATGCCTCCAGTGTGAGCACTGCAGCCATATGCATGTGAGGTCTGCTGCCTCTGGCCATCAGAACTGTACCAGTCAGTGCTCCCTGGGCTAAAGCCCAAGAGCCCCCTGAGGCCACAGCCTCCATGTGAGCTGGGGCTGCCACATTTCCCTTGTCCACTGGGAAAGGAATCCTCTGCAGTCCTGTTTGTTCCCAAGGCTCAGCTCTGGCCACTGTAAGCAGGACATCACCCTACCACTGTTATGGGTATCTCCTTGTAAAAGTGGCTCACCAAATAAATGTTACTGGTTTTAGGGTTGCTCACTTCTTCTTCTGGAGCGTGATTCCAGGTTCTTCTCATCTCAAAGAACTGAACAAAAACAAGCAAAAAGTAGAGCCAATGTTTATTTGAAAAAGTAAAAAGAAGACAAACTGGCTCTGTAGAGTGATCGTGGGCCAAGTAAAAGAGGAAAACAGCAAAGTGAAAGTACACCCTGGAGGATACAGAGCAAGCGATAGTGAGGAAAGCCACGATAGCAAGCTCTTCTTGGTGCCTGTGCTCTTTTATATTGTCCATATCTCAAAGAAACCCATAAGAGCTTCCATAAATGGGACCTCAGAAGCTGTGCTGGGGTGATGTCAGGTCTAGGTCATCCTGTTCAAAACCTGTTCTAGTTCTCACAAAAAATCACAAGCAGGGATTTGGAAAATGTCCTGTTCATGTGTTCTGGGATCTATAACTGACGGGTCCCACCTCCTTCTCCAGCCTGCTTTGCTGTACCCTAAAATCTCCTGCATCACTTCACTTTGAGAGACACAAACCCCTATGATTCTTTATGGAGTGCTGAGGGGGTGGAAGTCTCTGTCTTCTATAGCTTCTTCAAACTGGAAAGAGCTGCTGACCCTACCTACTGAAGATGATGTGCTCTCCAACTGCTTTGGGATGCTGTGGGCTAAACTGGCAGAGCTGAAGAAAAAGAAAAGCTGTCAGAACACCGTGAGAAGAATCAATGGCCATTGTGTTTCACTATTAGCCAAAATATGAGGAGCAAGTTGATTTCTATATTTCCTGTAGCAATACTGGAGTCTTGTTATTTGAAGAGACATCTCAAGTCTTCCAGAGGTCCTTAAGAACAGTTCTTCTTTTGATCTTGATCTTCAGAAGTTCAAGTGGGGCTGGCTTTATTCTAGAAAGATACACCTATCTCTGCCACCTTTACTGCAGTGAGTACGGCAAAAATCACTGAGAAGGAACTCTTCCATTTTGGACTGTATTGATTTGCAGGTGTCCCCTCTCTCCAAGATTTTATGAGCACTTGGTCTCTAGGATGAGGAGTAGGTGGTCCTCCTTGACCAGGAGCTGGCAGGACTCTGTTCCCATACATTTCAAAAGCCTGTTGCAGTTGTCCCAGATTAATAAGATATTATAAGAACCCTGTCATTTCTGAATTTACTATCATCTTACATAACATCTCAAATGGGTTCAAATTTATCCCACTTTGGGGCATGTTACAAACCTTCATGAATGCTACTGACAGGAATTGGAAGGCTTGGATATCTCTTTTCAAAGTTATGTCAGATCTCACTTTAATGCCAGGTTGACTTTTTCTACCTTTTCAGAAGACTGAGGCTGCCAGAAGGAATGGAGATGGTATTCCACTTCTAAAACCCTTGCCATTCTATGAGCTATTTGGATGATAAAAGGTCCACTGTTACTCTGGAGGGACTGGTAGTCCAAATCTAGGGATGATTTCTTTAAGAAGCACTTTGACTACTTCTGTAGCCTTTTTTAAATGGGTAGAGTGAGCTTCAATTCAACTCATAAAGGTGTCAGTTAAGACCAATATCAGTTTAAATCTTCCACATGGTGGTATATGGGTAAAGTCTAATTGCCAGTCATCCCCAATGTATGGCCCTCTCTTCTTTACTGGTTCTTACAAAGGAGGTGGTTTGTGTTTGTCCAGGTTATTGTATGCACAGAGTAACCAAGCTTTGCAACCTGTAGGGTAGTTGCTACTAGTCCTATTCTTGTGGAAACTTGAGTGACCATTTCCAATGTGTCATCTCTTCCCATATGGAAAGAATCATGAAGTGTTTTATAGCTTTCCATTGGGCCTCCTGACAAAAGACTAGTTTGTTTTATAAGTACCACCAGAGTGTCCTTTTAATTCCCTCTTGTTCTGAGGCCTATTTACTTTCCTGGGACATATAGATTAGTTTTAATGGTTCCTTGGGAACTGGGAATAAGGGTAGAGGGTTAAAGGGAAGTAAGGCTGCCCTTTTTCGCTTCCCTGTCAGACTTTTGATTTTCCAAACAGACTTCGGTGCTCTTTACAATGAATGGCTGAGAATATGGACTGCCTGTAGGCAGTATGGAATTTCCAGCCTACACTTTATAGATAATTGACAAGGCAGCTCCCATCAGTGAAACACACTTCCTCAGACATTTGGAGGGGTAGGTCACTAATGTCCTGCCTGCTTGCATAGGGCTAACTTCTGAGCATCAAAGAAGCAGAGTCAACAGTAGTATACGTTTTCATAATAACTTCAGGGGTATCTAAGAGCATGGCCTGAAACTTAGCCATTCGTATGTTAACCACAAGTAACTTCTTATCTCTAGAATAGCTCTGACTTGATGGGAAATCAAGACTTCTAATCTCTGTCTCAAAGTTAACTTTGCAGTTTCATTTGCTAGTGCAGCTGCAAAGAATATCTGATCAGGTCATCTTGACCCTAACCAAAGCTATAGATCCAGAGGAGGATTTTCTAGAGGAGTAAATCAAAACAGAATGAACTAAATGAATTGACTGACCCATGATATCCAAGATTACCCAGGGTACCTTAGAGGAAATGGTGATGCTGGTGTACAGGGCCATTGCATGTTCCCCTGAATCTCTTCAGTCATCAGAGCAGGAAATGAAGGACCTTGCTTGCCTATTTCCTCTCTGGGAGTAAGGACAGTCATATTTCCAGTGCCATGAGTCAAGCACATTGGTTGCCTCACAAGTGGAGCATGACCCAGGCAGTGGCTTGGTAAAGTGATATTCCAAGTTTGTAGTCTTCTTACATTTGGAACAAGAATCTCAATTGTCCCTCTTCTGGGTCCTGATTGTTGAACACAAAAAGGCCACATTCAGCAACTGTACCATAGGTGTCTGTAATCACACCTGAATTTTTTTAGCTTATACCAAATACCTGGGGCTGACTGACAGATAAAATCATGTCATACAAGTGCATCTCCTTCCCCAGGGGAAACAAATTGTGCTCAGGAACTAGGTCTCCAGTTCCTGAGCTTTACTGCTGGATGTCTATGTCCAAATCTTATTGGAATATCCTAGTTTTTAATTCTCCTGCATGGCCCATCAAAATGTTATCAAGCAACTTCTAAATGAGGCCCACCAGATAGGTGTTACCTGGTTTTGGGTTGGTCATCCCTCTTTTTGTTGTTAGATTCTAGGTTCTTGTTGTCACAGAGATTTGAATAAAATGAGTGAAAAAGCAAAGGCAATGTTTATTTGCAAAAAGTAAAATGAAGGGTAAAGGAGGAGCTGGCTCTGCTTAGCAAGTTTGGACCAAGAAAGAGAGGAAAAAACAAGATGAAAGTATACCCTGGAGGACACAGAGCAGGCTAGGAAAGCCATGACAGCAAGCTCTTCTTGGTGTCTGTGTCCTTTTATACTGTCCAATTTGCAAGGAAACTTGTAAGAACTTCTGGAAATGGGTACTGGTAGGTACTGGAGAAGGTAGTGCTGGAATCCTATGCCTCGTTCTGACCTCAGGTCTAGGCCATCCTGTTGGAAATCTGCTCGAGTTCTTATAAGAAGTCCACGTGCAGGATTTGGGGACTGTCTTGTGCATGTGTTCTGGGATCTTGTAACTGACAGGTCATGCCTACTTCCCTAGCCAGCTTTGCCATGCCATAATCTCCTATGTCACCACCATACCACTCATTTGAGCTAACAGTCCTTATTGTGTCTACCAATTATAATCTCAATTTTTCCAAGTAGGTTAATGTCTTTAAGTAATAAGTAACAAGGCTTTCCAGAATTGCTGCAAATATAAAACTATGACATTACATGAAAACTTTAAGAAAAAATATCAGAGCAACTTGCAGACATGTTGTCTAGTAGCACAAAGAGGAGCTAGTTCTTTGGCTCCAACAAGGCAGACAGACTTTCTACTCTGCCACAGCTGTCAGTGAAGGTGAAGAATGTGCAAAGCAGCTTCCCTTAGGTATAAAAAGAAATGATGGACCAAGAAAGCTACCTGAGTACTGAATCTTTAATCTCAATGTAGCAGGTCCCTACTTTGAACAACTGCCTTTAAGAACATCCTACTTTCAAGAAGAGAGTAGAAATCCAAAGTATAATGCAATGATGGAAGGCACTGAAACACTGGAATTGCCATCCATAGTTTGCTGTACTAGTATTTTTATCAACACTGTTTTGTTCCTGGACTATAAATTCCATAAGATTTTCACACTCTGCACCACCAAAAATTTTCCCATACGCCCAATTATTTTTTTATAGTGAAATTTGGGAGAGGAGCATAGATGTGTATATGACATGACAGTAGAATTTCCAGTGTTTTGGCTATTTCTTTTTTTTCTTTTCTTTTCTTTCTTTCTTTTTCTTTTTCTTTTTCTTTTTTTTTTTTGCGGAACCGGGGATTGAACTCAGGTCCTTGCACTTGCCAGGGAAGCACTTATTCCACTGAGCCATCTCCCCGGCCCCTGTTTTGGCTATTTCTGCCTTATTTACCCTGACATTTTTTAATATATTTTTATCTCAGTTAACTTTGCTGTTTGTAGAAGTTTGCTAACACTATTACAACAAATTGCCACACACTTGAAGGCTTAAAATAACACAATTTTGTTATTTCACAGCCTGAAAGTTACAAATGCACAGTAGTTCTTAATCAACTAAAAATCAAGGTGGAGGCAAGACTGTATTCTTTCCTGTCTTTTCCAGAGTCACTCTGTTGTAATCAGGGTTGGCAAGTAAATAGATTTAATACAAGATACATACATTATAAGATTATTTTATTATAATAGTTACCCAAAAAGTCCAAATGCAGAGGAGTACAATAGATTTGTTCATGAGCTAGAGACACAAAGAATCCGGCTGAGGGCCAGGATCCCAGAGCAATATCCTCATGAGTCCATTTGAAGGCCAAAAGCCCATGACAATGTCGCCCATGAGTCCAACTAAAGGCCTGGAGCCCACAAAAATGTCTCATGCAAGTCTGTATCAAGGATTTGCACTGTGAAGGCCCAAAGGTCAGGGCTGGAAGCTAGAAAGTCTGGGCCAGCAAGATGAGGAATCTGTGTCAACAGGCTGAGGGATCTGCACTGGAGCCAGGAAGCAGCCCTCAAGGCAAGGACCAGAACTCCCTGGAAAGGAAAAGAACCACAGGCATCCTCAGCAACAGCAAGGACTCAAGCTCCTCCCACAATAACCGCTGAGTTCCTATCAAGAAAGCCAGCAGGACAAGCTTCTCAGAGAAAATCAACAGCACACCATCTCCTCCTCCAGCTCCATTTCTGTGTCATTAGCAACACTCCTCGGGTGGGCCGTCCAGACCCAGCACCGTGTTGCTTCAGTTCAGCTGGTGTTCCATGTGGACCATTAATTAATCCACCACACACTCCTTTGTCTTTTCTATAGTCCAAATTCAACCATGGTCATTCAGATCTTTTTTGCACTGCATAATTGCATTGCATTGCCTACCTTTCTCATTTATCAGGTTATACATAGGCCACCCAGATAATCTAGAATCATCTCTGCCTCTCAGATTTTTAATTTAAACACATCTGCAAAATCCCTTTTGTCATGTTAACTAATGTGATTGCTAGGTTTGTGGGGATTAGGATGCAGACATTTTATGAAAGCCACTTTTAGTCTCCCTACTACTCTGTTGCTATTTATTTTTGTGTGTATTCAGTCCTTGGCACCCCCAGTAGAGTGGAAGATTATTTTTTGAGGAGCAGGAGAGTGCTTCTTTTACTCTCTATCTCCAAACAAATGTCCAATTCAGATACCCAGAGCATATTTTCAGCTAACTGTGCCACCTGCCTTGATGTTAAGCACACATCTCTTCCTAGGTTACAGACCACATTGAGCCAACAAATGGGATACAGAAATAATTTTAAAAATGTCTCAAGCTTTAATAAATTTGCTTTTCAAGACAATTTATTTCAAGACAAGAAGACAATCAGTATGTAGGGCATATACTTTCTGATACATGAACAATACATAGGTATGTGTCAGCTTTCTAGTGCTAGGACAAAATACCTGATATACACAACTTGAAGAAGGCAAGCTTTATTTTTGCTCACTCACAGCCACGGTCAGATGGTTTCAAGGCAACAACATCATGACAGAGGACAGTTGCTCCGCTCATGGCACCTGGAAAACCACAAGCAGGGACAGAGCCTCAGAGAAAGGGGCTGGGGACAGGATCTGCTCTTCGAAGGCAAGCTCCAGTGGCCAGCTGCCCACCTCCTGAAAGCCCCACTGAAACCAGGTTTTGGAAAATATTTTAGGTCAAACCATATCAAAGAAAGATTAAAAAAAATAGTGCATTTCTGTATTACATGAAGTTTTTAGAACAAGAAGATAGCAAAATTGAATGGAGGAGACAACCAGGGAAATAGAGAGTGAAAATGGGTGTATTTTCTATAATTTTTTTCTTATGTCTTTTAGTACAGGGATTATAGGGTCTCATTACAAAGATTGGACTCGTAGTGATTCTTCTGTTTTCAGCCTCCCAAGCACTGGAATTATAGGCATGCGCCACCACACCCAGTCTCAGTCTCCATCTCAGCATGCCCTGGGGGCTGGGCCAGCACGGCACACTGGGATCGAAACCTGGTCCCTGTACCTTCCATAAATTTTCAAGAAGATCATGAAAAAATCAAAGTGACAGGGAAAAGTAAAAATAAAATGTGTCAAGGTATGATAGCAAAATCATGAGAATTCAAAAGATATCAAAGCACTTTATACCTCGGTATGCCAGAAGAACCAAAGAGTGCTTGCTTTATTTAAGTGACACAAATAAAAGTTGAGAACTCTAGAGATGCTATGTGGTCACATTGTCCCACACTTTCCCACCTCCGTGTATCAGAAGGTATAATCCTCCCTGCTTAGTACTCCCTCTTGCCTGCCCCATTTTTCCAGGAGTATTGATAGTGCAGCCAGATTTATGCCAGTGAAGAAAGATTCCCCAACCTGTGGACTCCCAGGGTAATCCATCTACAGAGTACATAGCACAAAATACCTGTGGCTTCAAATTTTGCAGGAGAAATTCTCTTAAAATCCCTGAGAAGTAGATTCAGGCATGGCAGGTCATATTCTCCAAAGATGAAAAGATTGCAGTAGTGCGGTGATTGATACAATGTGTCAACTTGAGGGGCTGGAAGCTTAGCTGGAGAGGCTCAGCGACTCCACCCTGAGTGACTCAGCATTTAAAGGGTACGTAAAAGGGTTGAGGGAGGCTTCTGTGATCCCCACGTACTTGGAGGAATTCCGATCTTGGTAGTCACGCTACCTCATTGAAGGAGCTCTGATCTACGCAGTCAGCGTGAAAGGAAGAAAGAGAGGCTTGATCGATGCCCCAGCTGCTGCTGCTCCTCTGCTCTTTGTTGTTTTCTGCCACCATGAACAGCTGCCACTCTGCCTGGGAGCCACACAAACTGCGAACTAAATGAACCTAGCCTTCCTTAATTTTGGGTGTTGGGTATTTTGTCCCAGCAATGAGTAAAAAGTAATAGAGACAAATAGTATCTTCCAGGTGTTTCTAAAACTCTGCCCCATCCCAAGAAAATTAGATCCAAATTTTATCTCCCTTGAATCAGATAAGTTTGTGACTCACAACCCATAGAATGAAGTAAAAATGCTCCTGCATACCTTAAAAGGGCAATTGAGTTTCTGTCTTGTTGGCTGGAGTGTCTCCAAGTAGAGCCATGAATTTCCAGGTTAGAAGTCCAGGGCCCTCGAGGCTGCCGTGTCATGGGGAAGCTGCGGCTCACAAGAGCTCCAGGCATTATCTTCCAGTGTTCCAGTCAGGCACTGAATACGTGAGAGAAGCTGTCTTTAAAAGATAATACACCCCAACTGGTGCATCCCTCCCAACGCTCAAGGCTTCAGTACCACAGAGTGAAGAAAGCCATTTCTGCTCTCTGCACATTTCAAAGCCAAGGACTCCATGAACATAAATAAGATGGTTTTAAGCCACTAAACCAGGAGTAAGTTTTTGTCAAACAATAGGAACCAGGGCACTAGGATGAGCAGCATCAAAAGAAAAGGGAGCCTATGCCTTAGCTCAGTTCTTTAAGTGCCTGCTTCAACAAAGCAGTCAGGCTCAGGTTGCTGTGGTTTGATCCCCAGAACTCAAGCCAGCCAAACCTGCCCTGAAGGCATTCGGAGGAAAAAAAAAAAAACCTTAAAAGAAAAAATGAGAAGAATTGAGTTTAATAATCTTAATTGGTTTCAATTGTTATTCTAAAATCTGGTAAACATTTTACTCTATAAAGTAGAATTAATATCCCAATGAGTAGGACAAAAAAGGTTGCTTTTTATAGAGAGAACTGGGGGCTGAAGAAAGCAGAATTAAAAGCACAAATGTAGATTATCATTTCTTTTTCTGTATTTTTTTAAGTTGACACATGATAATTGTATATATTCATGGGACAGGATTTCAAAACTACCTTCCTTTTAAGTGAGGACAGGAAGACAGAAGAGTTTTAAGAAAAAAGCTGATTAGTGCACACAGAGGAAACTTCATTATCTGGCCTGGTTGGGAAATTTGGCTGTTATCTCTATAAACCTGATTTCATGGAAGTTCAAATAAACAGCTCAGTCTCTGCTGAGGGATATGGAAATTTAGTGTGATCCACTGTGATTTTTAGCTTAGTCTGTGGAGGTATAGTGCAGGAGATTACACAAAACAATGCTCTCCCATAGCTTCTATTTAAGAGTAACATGCATATTCTCATTCAGGAAATTTATATGAATCAGAACTATGACTGCAGATATCATGCTAACAGATAAATTCAGACCTAGGACAGCTAGAGAACCATTAGGAGCTTCTTGAGAGTCTCAGACACTATGAGAGATGAGAGGAAAATATGACAAGGGTCAATTCAAGGAGGATTATTTTACTAAGAGTAAGAGAAAATATTCTGTTAATTAGATCACTTTTCTAAAAATGAGTGAAAACTGGGAGTACCACTTACTGTGTTCCCCAAGTGAAGGGAGACCACAACCAAGCTCTGACGGAAGAAGGAACAGTCCCTGAAGTGCACAGTCATAAAAGTTTATCAGGGACCTTAGAGATTTCTGTCCAACCAGGAAGAACTTTCTCTATTGCTTCATAGTTGAATCCTTTTTATGTCATAATCCACCCCCCTCCCACAGCTGGACAGGACTTCCTGGTGACTGAGTAAAGTGCAAGCTTCCAGTAAGTTCTGCCTGAGGCAGCTAGATGGGAGGAAATGGTGAACTTCCCACAGAACTTCTGTGGGCAGACTGACAAAGGAAAGGAGAATAACCCCCACCAATGTCACGTGAAAGTGGACAATGCTCATCCAGAGATCCTTCTTTCTATGTAGAGGGGCTGAAGTGAAAAACAGAGCATGATCTATTTTACTATATTGTCTAACCAGTTAAATAGTTTGTAGATATTGTTGAAGACATTCAGGAATCAGCCAGGCCTGATGACACATGATTGAGCCCAGAATTTGGGATGCTGAAGCAGGAGAATCACTGTAAGTTCAAAGCCAGTCATGCTCCAGAACAAAAATTCAGGAATCCAATTGATTGTCTTGGGGGAAATATTTTTCCCTCTGCTTAAGATATTTAAATAACTGTGCACAGATTAAGCTGAAAGTAGAAAGTCTTTCATGTTTCTTCTCCACTGAAATTTAATTCATCATGAAATAACTACTTAACAGTCAACTCTGAAGATTTCATTTGGAAAAGAAGTTTCAGTAAAGAACCTTTAAAATATATATATTAAATGAATATTCCTTCTGGGGGCTAGTTTATTCGGCATTAAAAATAAGTATGTAAGAATCCACACTTAAATTTTTAGTATCAGGCTTTTTTATACATAATAACTACATATTTAAATATGCTCTGAATGTTAAGATTTCTTAGACTTAGTGTAGGCAATGTCAGACACTCAATGATCTGGCCCTCCATGCCAAATCTGTATCAACTGGACTGATACAACTGGAAAAGTCAATAACAGAACATCTTGAATTAAGGTAAGATTGGCTGTCTCACATAAACCCTGAAATTCCAGTGACAAAAAATATTATTGAAATTTGCTTTCCATTCAGGTCATGTCAAATTGGCACGAGGTAAAAAACCAAAAACAAATAAACCATCACTACTCCATACAATCCTAGAAGACTCAGTTGAGAGAGGTGATGCCATCCTAAAGGTCTTACTGCCCAAGAAAGAAGACATTCACGTCCTTGTAAAACATCTTACAAGAATTTTTTGTGGGACAGGACTAGAAGTATTGTACATGGTTTCTACGTACTTTGCAGAAGCAGAACTAAGTTATTATGCTCATATTAGATGCAAGCATTTCTGGACAACATCATCCTTGACAGAGCAACCACTTTCCACCGCATACAAAGAAATGTAAGTTCTTTGATAAACAAGCAATGCTTTGGCTACACGTGTCATTCATGCTATGGATTTTAGCCATTGCCACCCTTTGGGATAATGCTATGAATTATCAAATCAAGCCCACCCCCACCAGATCCACAAGATTGCATTTTCTCTCTTGTTCTGTATTCCATTGGGTCCAGAGCAGCACTGTAGAACTGGGAGTTGGTGCTTCCTTGGCAGTGCAGCATGGAGGGAGGAAGCCATAAGCTATGCCTCCCACTCACACTCAGCAAGGTGGTGCTAAAACCATTCATATTTACAGTGCTCATTCACCCAAGCATGTCTGCCTTGGTGAAGACCTGATGAAAGGGAAGTGCGCTCTATTATTTTTTAGTTTGTATTTTAACAAGAGAAAACATAGCAATAAAATAGTTTCAAAACAGATTAACAAGAGAGTTACAATAATTAATACATTATATATTGTTGTCTTTGTAATAGTTATTCAGAGTACAAGATACAAACATGATATCTTGTCCAAGCAATATTAGCATAAATCTTTCATTTCAGTGAACTAAAAAAACTTGCTGTATACCGATCTTAATTTTCTTGTATATGAATACATTTTTCTTTTTCCCTTGCCCTTTTCCTCATCACAGTTTCTTTTCTTTTGAACAGTTTCTTCCCAATTCACCTTATCTGTTACACATTTTGAACCTTATTTACTTGTCTCACATTAGTGAAACAATGTGTTTATAGCTATGGATCTGATTTATTTTATTCATGAGTATAGTCTCAAGTTGTATTGATTTACCTATAAGAGTTTCCAGTTTATCTTGCTTTACTATATAAAACAACACACCTTTTTAATTCACTCCTCAGTTGATGGGCAATTGGGTTGTTTCCAAGATTTATCTGTGATAAATTGTTCTGCTGTAAAACATTGATGCACCTATATTACCAGTATATTTTCTATTCTTCTGTGAAGATACCCAATGGGGAATAGCTGGGTTGAGTTGGACCTCTAATCCTGGATTTGAGGAATCTCCACACTGATTTCCATAGTGGTCGTACCAGTCTACACTCCCACCAACAGTGAAAAAGGGTTCCTTTTTCCCCAAAGCCCCAACAGCATTTATTACTGGTTGGTTTCTTGATGATAGCCAATTCTCTCTGGGGTGAGAAGGAATCTCAATGTTGTTTTAATTTGCATCTGTCTGATGACCAGAGATATTGAACATTTTTTCATACATTTATTTTCCATTTGGATTTCTTCATCTGAAAAGTGTGCATTCATCTCAGATGCCCATTTTTGGACTGGTCTTTGAACTTGAGCAGTCTCATTTTTTTCAATTTTTTGTATGTTATAGATAAAAGTCCTTTGTCTGAGAGATAACTTGTTATAATTTTTTTCCCACTCTGTGGATTTCCTTTGCTATACAAAAGCTTTTCTTCTTTCTTTCTTTCTTTCTTTCTTTCTTTCTTTCTTTCTTTCTTTCTTTCTTTCTTTCTTTCTTTCTTTCTTTCTTTCTCTCAGTGTACCCCAGGGGTGGATATTTCTGATATCTTCTTTCTTTCCTTTTTCTTTTCTTTTTTCTTGCAGAACTGGGGATTGAACTCAGACCCTTGTGCTTGCCAGGGAAGCACTTATTCCACTGGGCCATCTTCCCTGCCCCTACAAAAGCTTTTTAATAAAGTGAGAGTCCATTTGTTGATCCTCTGTAATATTTCCCATGCAGTCTCGGTTTTATTCATGAAGTCTCTGCCTATACCTGTATCCTCAATATTTCTCTTATATTCTCTCCCAGTAAATTTAGTGTTTCTTTCTTGATATTTAGGTCTTTGATCCATTTTTACTTTAGTTTAGTGCATCATGATAGACATGAGTCTAGTTTTAGTCTTTATCATGTGAAAGCTGATTTTTCCAGCACCATTTATTGAAGAGACTATCTTTCTTCCAGGGGACATGTTTGGCTCCTTTGTGAAAGATAAGGTAGCTGAGTGTGCTTGGGCTTGTTTCAGCATATTCTATTTCACTGAACCTCGGGT
>NW_004524690.1:5379025-5397698 GCF_000260255.1 Octodon degus
AAGGGTATGCTTTCCCTAATTTATCTATATGTGAATTTGTTGCTTGTGTGTAGGAATGTCATTGATTTCTAAGTGTCCCATTATAGTACTGAATTTCTTTTTCTTTTAAATGTATTTAGTTCAAGGTCTACAGGGTCTCACTACACAGATCAGACTCATAGTGATCCTCCTGTTTTAAGCCTCCCAAGCGCTGGAATTACAGGTACGTGCCACCATGTCTAGTCTCAGTCATTGTCTCAGTGCACCCCAGGGGTGGGGCCAGCACTGCACACCAGGGATCAAACACCTGTCCCTGCATCTGTCGAATCAGACACTTTAATCCACTGAGCTATCTGGCTGGTCCTCAGTACTGAATTTCAATGCAAGGTTTTCAGTTTAGTTTTGGAGGACTTCCATGTATAGTACCATGTCATCTGCAAATAATGATAATTTAAAGTCTTCCTTTCCTATCTGTATTCCTTTTATTTTTTTTTCTCTTTTCTAATTGCTGTTTCCAGAACTCTATTAAATATGAGTGGTGATAATGAACATCTTTGTCTTGTTCTTGATTTTAGAGTGACAGCTTTCAGTTTTTCACCCTTTAGTATGTTGTCATAGATGTTGGTTTGTCATAGATAACTTTTGTAAGATTGAGGTAAAGACCCTCTTTCTAATGATCTGTAGAGATTTCATCATCAGTGAGTGTTGGACTTTGTCAAATGCTTTTTCTTCATCTATTGAGATTATCATGTGATTTTTGTCTTTGATTCTGTTAATATAGTGTATTACATTTATTGATTTTTATATCTTGAACCACCCATGCTTCCTTGAGATGAATCCTACTTAGTAATGATGTATGATCTTCTTGATGACGTGCTGCATTCTTTTCTCCAGTCTTTTGGATTGTTGCATCTATGTTCATTAAGGAGATTGACCTGTAGGTTTTCTTTATTATGTTCTTCTCTAGTATTGAAATCAGAATAACATTTGCTTCCAGGAATGATTTTGGAAGTACTGCTTCCCTTTCAATTTCTTCAGAGTTTTAGCATTAGTGTCATTAGTTCTCTACATGTTTGCTAGTATTCAGTAGTGAATCAATTAGATCCTGAGCTTTTCTTTGTTGGTAAATTTTTATCACATTTTTAATTTCATTGGTCGATACTGGTTTATTTAGAATTTCTATATATATTCTTTTTAAAAAAATTATTTATTTATTGATGTGTGTGTGTGTGTGTGTGTGTGTGTGGCCAGCTCAGCCCACCAGGGGTGGGGCTGGCTGGCATGTGGTGCTGGGGGAATTGAACCGTGTTCCCTGTGCTTTGCTAAGCTTGTTCTAAGTAGGTGCTTTAGACCACTGAGCCATCTCACCAGCCCCAGAATTTCTATATATTCTTGATTTAGGTTTGGTCGTTTGATTGTGTCTAGGAATCTTCCCATTTCTTCTGTGTTTTCATCTTATTAGAATGTAGGTTCTCATAGTAGGTTTGACAATCTCCTGAATTTCTGTGGAATCCGTTGTGATTTCCCCCTTTTCATTCCAAATTACTTGAATTTGTGTTCTTTCTTTCCTCGTTTTGAAGAGGTTGGCTAAAGGTTTATGAATTTTATTTATTCTTTCAAAGAACCAACTTTTTAATTCATTGATTCTTTTTTTTTTTTTAGTCTCTATTGCATTAACTTCTGTTCTTATCTTTATAATTCCCTCCTGCATACAAGCTTTGAGTTTGGTTTGTTCTTTTTCTGAAAGTTTGAGATTTGACATAAGGTTGTTTATCTGAGCATGTTCTGTTTTTCTGATGTGCTAGTTCATTGCTATAAATTTCTCTCATTGGATTATTTTCATTGCATCCCAAAAATTTTGGTATGTTGTATCAGCATTATTTTTTAACTCAATATACTTTTTAATTTCATCTTTAGTTTCCTCTGCAACCCATTGGTTGTTCAGAAGGATGTTGTTTAATTTCTTTTCTTTTCTTTTTTTTTTGTTTTTTGCATTTGTGTTTATATATTTGTTTTGCTTCCTTCATCATTGATCTCCAGTTTCATTGTGCTATGGTCAGATAATATAATTGAGATGATTTAAATTCCTCTACACTTATATGTTTTGTCAACTAATATATGGTCTGTTCGGAGAAAGTCCTATGTGCAGCTGAGAAGAATGTGTATTTTGATTTTTTGGGGTGGAACACTCTGTAGACATCTACCAAATCCATTTGTCCACAGGCTTGGCTTAGTCCTAATATTTTTTGTTATATTTTTTCTAGTTGATCTATCTATTTGTGAGAGTAGGGTATTATGGTCCCCCTACTAAACTTGTGTTAGTGCTTATTTATCTTTTTCACATCTGTTAATATTTGTTTTATGTAGTTGGGTGAATCTGTGTGTGGTACATATATATTTATAATTGTTATCTCTCCTTGGAATTTTCCCTTCATGAGTATGTAGCGACCTTCTTTATCTTTTTTTTTTTTTTATTAGTTTTGGCTTAAAGTTTGCATTTGTCTGTAAATAAAATAGCTACCCCTGCTTTTTTTTAATGTGTTCCTATGGCATGGAGAATTAGTTTCCATTCTTTGGCTTTTAGTCCATGACTTTCTTATGGGATTAAATGTGTTTCTTGAATACAGTATATTGTTGGACCTTGCTTTTTGATCCATTCTTCCAGTCAGTTCCTTTTTTTGTGGCAGAACCAGGGATTGAACTCAGGTCCTTGAGCTTGCCAGGGAAGCACTTATTCCACTGAGCCATCTCCCCAAGTCAGTTTCTTTTGATTGGTGAATTGGGACAATTTACCTTTGCAGCTATAACTGATATCTGCTGACTCTTCATTTTCATACTCTTTTCCTGCTGTTTGTTCCCTGTCTCTGTCCTCTGTTTAATTGTTTACCCTGACTGGTAGCTTCTATCTATTTGTGTTCATGTGTATGTGGTCTTTGTAGTTGCTTTGTAATATGTTCTTCAGAGCACTCTGTATAGCTGGTTTGGTGTTCTTAAATTTCGTCAGTTGCTGTTTCTCATGGAAGTATCTTATTTCTCCATCAATTTAGAAAGATATTTTTGCATGGTGCTTCAGTCTGGTTGAAGACTGTTTCCCTTTAGGGCTTAAAATACCTCACTCTAGGCTCTCCTTTTGAGAGGTTGTGTTGAGAACTGTTGTGATTCTGATGGACTTTCCATTATAGGTGATATGTGTCTTTTCTCTAGCTGACCTTAATTTCTGATACTGAATTTTTGTACATAGTTTTTCAAGAGAGTAAAAAAAAAGTTTAAAAAAATTAGAAATGATGTAAAAGTTCACTAAACAAAAATAATAGAAATTCTACAATAAGCTGTTATATTGCATATTTCTATCTTCAAATGTGTTGTTCAGATTACCAGTTATAAGCACACAAATTTGGTCAAAAGCATTATAAATGATTTTCAAGAGAGAAAAATATTAAGCATTAACTGCTTCTTTCAATACAGCAGCAGAAATCAGCAGTACAATTATCCAACTTGTCCTTTTTATTCTTTTATTCTTTTTTTCCTTTCCCTCATCCAAATTGTTCTTTCCCCTTGAACAGTTTCTTTTTCTTTCACATTATTTATTGTACCTTTCAGATTTTATTTACTCTTTCAATTTCCTATCCTAGTGAGAGAGTAAGATGTTTACACATATAGGTTTGATTTATTTCACTTATGAATATTGTCTCTATTTGCATCCATTTACCTGGAAAAGCATAGAGTTCATCATTTTTGTAGATGAGTAATACTCCTTTGTCTAAAAATACTACTTTGTTCTTATCCATTCCTCAATTGATGGGCATTTAGGTTGTTTCCAAGATCTAGCTATCACAAATTGTGCTACTATAAACATGGGTGTATATGTATTGCCAAGGTGTGATGTTTTCACTTCTTCTGGGAAAATATCCCTGAGGGGAATAGCTGGCTTGAATGGGACCTCTAATCCTAGTTTGCTGAGGAATCTCCATACTGATTTCCATAGTGGTTGTACCAGTCCACATTCCCACCAACCATGGAGAAAGCTTCGCTTATCCTACAGCCCCTTAAGCATTTGCTATTGATTGACTTTACTTCTTGATGATAACCTTTCTTTCTGGTGTGAGATGGAATCTCAGTGTTGTTTTAATTTGCATTTCTCAAATGACCAATGATGTTGAACATTTTTTATATATTTAATTGCCATTTGTATTTATTCATCTGAGAAGTGTATATTCATCCCAGACACCCATTTTTGGATTGAGTCTTTTAATTTTGGGGGCCTGATATTTTTATTTCTCAATTTGTTCTAGATAGAAGCCCTTTGTGTAAGAGACAGTCAGCTTTAATTTCTTCCCAATTCATGGGTTTTCTTTTTATTCTGTTGGTGATTTCTTTTGATGTGTAGAAACTTTCCAAAGAGATAAGATCCAAGTTATTGATTCTTTGAAGTATGTCTCATGTGTTTGGTTTTTGTTCATGAACTCTCTAACTACCCCTATGTCTTCAAGATTTCTATCTACTTTCTCCTCTAATAGATTTAGTACTGAATTTTTGGAATCTTGGTCATTACGTGCCTCAGTGTAGATTTATTTGGGTTTTAACTATTTGTAGTTCTATATGCTTCATTTATTTGTAGGTCAGATTTTGTTTTATCAATGTTTTGGAAGTTTTCTGCCATGATTTCTGTGAAGGGATTTTTAATGGCTTTTGTGCTTTCTGCAGCTTTTCCACTGATTCAGTCAATATTATGGTTTTTTTTTCTTTACTTCATTCTGTAGATGTTGGATTGATTTTTTCATGTTCTCTTGTGATGGTTGAATTCCTATCATTTTGTTTAGTGAAATTCTGTATCAATTCTAATTTTTTTACTAGCTTTTTATTGTCTTTAAAAATGAATATTTTTTAAGATATCTTTTTTTCTGGTTGCTAGTCTCATTCCTGTCTTCTAGATCTGATATTCTGTCCTTGCCTTCATTCAATCTGCTGTGCATACTTTCAGTGAAGTTTCTAATCTCCTGCATTTCTGTTTGACCTGTTTCATTGATTCCATTTTTTGTCTATATTTGGTATTTATGGGTTTCATCATTTTTCTGGAGCTCTTCTGTTTATTTATCTATGGCTGCTTTAGTGTCTTTTATTTTGATATTCATTTCATTTTTATGTTAGAGATTATTTGTTCTATGGTTTCTTCCATTTATTTTTTCACTTCTGCTGCTGTCATTTCAGAGAGTTCTACTTGTTAGCTTCCAATTTCCTTTATTGCTTTGTATTCTGGACTTGTGGCTGGGCTTTGAAGATTACATTTTGCTTCTTTCTCTTACCATTTTATGTTTTCTATTTTATTTTGCTTTCTGTGTTGATATTTTAGATTTCTTATATTTGGTAGCCTTATCACTTGTGTTGATGCTTTCTTTGGAGGTTGCTGTTCCTCCAGATGTCTTCTAGATGCAGGTAGTTCTTGGCCTTTATGTCTATCCCAAGAACCTTCCTTCCCAATATATTAAGTCTGAGGAGCTGCTATCAATTTGACTTAGGACCAGTTCCTTTGGTATGAACTATGGAGAGGGTTCCTACCCCTTACAATCAGAGTGTTCTCATACAGGGGAGGAAAATTTGTTGTAGCATGTATGATATTCTGGCTACAGTAATTTAGTTGGCAAAACAGTAGACTTAAATGAAGCCTGCTTACTGACAAACTGTGGTGACTATTAGCCTGATATCTCTAACCACAGGAGGATGAAGTATAATATAATTAAATATAATATAATATAATATACAGAAATATAATATAATCCAACTTATATCAGGAACTTGTATGTAATGATTTTCCACTTTACTAGAGTAATTTTACCCTGTTGCAGGAGGGAGGGATTCAGGAGAATAAGGGGTAAGATGGAGAGATAAATGAGGTAAAATATAGTAGAGAAAATGTTGGAGGGTAATGGATGATCATCCAGGTTTGGAGTAACACAGGAGGGAAGGATTAGAAGAGAAGGCCTAGTAGTTTTGAAGTGAACCAGAAAGTGACTGTGCTTACTAATATGAAAGTATCATAAAGTCAAGTGAGACTATTGACAAAAGAGACAAAGACAATGAGTAGAATAAAACAAAAATAAAAGTTAGAGATCACCTGTTGGATCACATTGCTAATGTTACACTGGATATTTCCACACCTCTAGTTCCACATCCTGTTCCCAGAGGTCTCCATCCCTGAGTCCCACCAGGTGAGGGTTTGATCTCAGACTTTTCTCACTAGCCACACAGTCCCAGCTCACTGGAGGAAGGGAAGAGCCAAAGTCAGGATTCCTCTTTCAGGCCATGCAGTTCTGGGGCAAAGGAGGAATAAAGGAACAAGAACTCAGACTCCTCTTAGGAATATTAACTCACACTCCCCTAGCTAGCCACAATGTCCCAGGGCAATGGAGAAAGGGAGGAACACCCTACTCTTCATGATAGAGGGGCACATTTACATGTGCAGTGCCCCTTGGGGAACTGTGGAAAGCCAACACCTGGCATCAAGATTTGCCAAGGGTCTAGGCCCTGGCTAGGATTTCACTCAGTAATAATTTCTAGTTTTCTTTTTCCTTCTGTGAATAGCTATTAGTACTATAAAAGATTGTGTTCAGTCAGAGGGAAAAGAATTCTATTCAGAAACTTGTTCGCTTTACACAATGAACTGGACTGCTCTGTGCCCCTTTCACTCTTCTATGCAAATCCTGACAAAATGGTCACTTCCCAAAGTTCTGCCCATTGTAAAGATTTCCCTGTACCACTGTCTTTCAGGGAGGTTTTAGAGTTGGTAAGACAGGTGTTATAATGTCGTAGCTGTCCCCTTGTAGATGGCATTTGCATACCACGCAGAGCCATCTATAAATCAGGTCCTAACCATCTCATCCTCTGACAGCTGATCATATGGTATACCACACAAGGTCTACAGTGCATTCTGGGAAAAGAAGGTAAAATAGCAAGAATAGGAGCCATAGGCATCTGGGCAACTTCTCCATGTAACTTACTTGATGTAACCTCATTTAATTTACACAAAATAATGTCTTCTCTGGTTCAATCATGTACTTACTATTTCCACTTAATGATAGGCTGTTGTTCTGTATATCTAACCTTATGATTCAGTGGATCAGATAGTACCCACCTCAGGATAGGCATCTCAGGTTACATGGGAATCCGGTGCCCCACGGTGAAGTATTCACTTTCCACTAAGGCACAGTAGCAGGCCAAGTGCTAGTTTTCAAAGGGAGAAAAGTTATCTTTAGATGATAGCAGAGTCTTGCTCCAAAATCCCAGAGCCCTCTGCTGCAATTCACCTATGGGGGCCTTCCAGAGATTCTACATGGCATTTGTTTGGAATGACCATCTGCTAGATCATATGGGGCAGAGCAGCCTGCCCAACAGACTGGACCTATTACAGAGCTTTTTCTTGTTCTAGGTCCCACTTAAAACTTAGTAGATTTCTGAGTCACTCAGTAAATGGGCCAGAGGAACATATCTAATTGTTTCTCAAAATCCAAAGAAGAATTGGATTTTCTTCAAATTAGGATTCTGTTCATTTGTCCCTAAATTTTTTTTATCTTGGACTTCAGAAATGTTTTACTGAGTACAAAGCAAACAATGGGCTAAAATATTATACAGAGTTAAGGGGGCTGAGCAAATCAATATAAAAATATAAACAGCTCAATGATGAACTAGACTTATCAAACTTTCTGTTTATACCTAAGGCAATTTTAGAAGTGAAATCTTACCCAAAAAGTGTTTACACAGCACTGAAAAGAAATACTAAAATAAAATTATGTAATACAGCAGGGACCTGTTCAATAGGTAAGCCTATTTACAAGTAAGAATCTCTCATTCTTATAGCACAGTCCTGTTTTAATAGAATGGTTAACTCACATTCTTGTAGAGTTAGTCTGTAAGGCCTCAGTTCTGCCATAGGGGCTCCAGGTGGACCTACTTCCACCAGAGAACTATTTATACTGCCCTGTGAACACACATGTATACACCCCCTATCTTGAGTGAAAAGTTTATAGCTCATTCAATTTTATATCTACAGTGACAATTAGTAGGCACTCCATGTTAAATTGCAAGAATGTTAAAATAAAATTATTTTATACCACTGTTAATATGTCAAAGATTACCACATATACCCATTCCAAATTAAAAACACCAAACTACTACCAAATTTACTGTGGTTTTCATAATACAGCACTTTGGGGACTTTCTAATGTAAATAAATACCCTACATTTACTAATTTTCAGAGTAAATGCACAAATTTAGCATTCTCCATGCAATGGGAAACTTGGTTGGAAGTTACTTCATTCTTTTCCTCTTTTTCAAAAGTGCATCGCATAGGGCCAGCTGCTTCTCTCGGAAGGACTGCTTGGCTTTGGACAGAACATTCTGGCTATATCGCATCATCATAAAGTTCTATTTTTTCTTCTCTTTATTTGTGGAACTGGGAAAAGGATTTATTTTGCTTTTCTTCCTCACAAATTCTTTTTGATCTGTTGGTCCAGCCATTGCAGTTGCTGGTCGTGTCTTCTTGTCAGACTTAGGTTTTTTATGAAGATGCTCAACATCCCGAAGAGACAGTAATTGGCCCCTGGGCTCCTCATCACTGCTTTTTTCAATATATTTCCTCTTTTGGGCCTTCCCTGGGGCAGCAGGGAGCTCTTTTCCCATTTGAGCCATATGGATTTTCTGGAAGTCTTCTTGAGTCAAGACCTGACTGGTGCTGATGGCTGCGGCCTTGGCCCTCTGCTCCTCTGTGGCCATGCTGCTCAGCTTCTGGAAGATCTCCTGCTGTTCTCAATCAGAAGAGTGGTGTACACCAACCCATTCACCATCAGCCTGCTCCTCTTCACTGAGACTGGTACTTTCCCACCCATCTTCATTTTCAGCACCCTCTTTTTCTCAACTTGTAGAACCTCTGTTCCTGGAATGGAATCTTTAGCATCTAATTCACCATATTCTTGTACTCTAGCGTCTACAGAAGCTCCTGTAGGTTTGCCCTGAATTTTTTCTGTAATATCAAAGGATTCAGCATCCAGAAGAGCTGAATCAAAGTTCTAGCAGACATCATTATATTCTTATCTTTGTACATCTTATACTGAGCCAGGTCTTGGAGAAGTTCCTCAGTGATGGCTAGAGCACATCAGTGTTATCTCCTTTATAGCACTGATATCTACTGTCATGGCTTCCCCAGAGTTCTTGTCAGTCCCAAAATTGTTAGCCACAGTCATGAGTAATGATTGAATGATCTCCAGAAGTACAAGGTGATGAGAAGCTTGTGCAGAAAACAGAAGGATCTTTGTTATTTCTCTCTGGAGGAGCTGAAGAAACCTTTGGAGGAAGGGGTAGAAGTTGAAGAGAAAAAGCTCATAGATTCCCACCAATCTGGAGATGAGATTCATAAGCATCATCTTCATTTCAAACCTCTCCTAAGAGTTCTCTAGCTGTTTGAGTAGTTTTTCTGCAAAATCTTGGGGGTCATGAATCAAGTGAATAGCTGAAAAGTTAAACACCTCAGGCTTTTTCTTATTTCTTTTCTTGAGCACTTTCATTGCCTTTTCCAACTTCTTATTCTTGAAGCTCTTCTTCCCTGTGGCATATTGCACAAGCAAGTCTCTTGCTGTGGGTCTTTCGTCCTCAGATTCCGAGTCTCTATCTTTTTTGTCATTTCCAAGGAAAAATGTCAAAGCAGCAACCAATAGCTTAGTGACGTTGGAGAAGCATGCAGTTGTGATAACATTGACAGTTTTGGCTTCATTCCAGATGTTCCTTCAGTGGAACTCAATCATCACATCCAAAGACATCTTGGCTGTAGTTGTATTGCTGTCTCTCAGCGTGATGTTCATAAAATTCTGTAGTACTGTGTTCACTTTATTGTTCTTGGGTTTAGCATTTATATTCTTAATATCAGTCACAATATGTGTGTATATAGTCTTTCATAGATACTTATCATGGCAAGGCAGAAGTTCAAGGAACATCTCCAGCAGACTTGATGGACTGATGAGGATTCTTATTTCTCAGTAAGATCAAAGCTCTGCAAAATGTCATTCGAAGATCTACATCCAAGACAGTGTGACTCTAGGAAAGAAGATCTTTAAGCTCTTGAGGAAAGTTACTCAGATGTTCTGGATAACAGTGACCAATCTGTGCCATAAACATCACCAGCTCTGCCAGTTCTTTGAAGTGTTTATTTGGTTGTAACTTGAAAATCTCCACACTGGACTGGTAGTGATTATACTGCCAGAGAAACTCCTTGATGTAGGCCGGCAAGTCCCTTTTGATAAGGTTCTGTAACTGCAGCAGGTTTCTGGGCAACTTGTTTCTGCTATACATGTTGGTTGCAGTCTGGCTCCTAGTGGAGTAGTACTAGAAAAACTTGTACCCTGCTGCAGCTCCCAAACCTAACCAGTAAATTTTTTTTATTATATAAATCTAGAAAATATTTTGTAAGCTTCTTATCTATTTCACTTTTGGGAACACCCTGATGATCAGCCAATTCCATAGGTTTACACAAGTCAGAGAGTTCTCATCACTGGGCTGTTCTGCTGTCCATTATGCTGAGTATACAGAGCCAGTTTAATAGACAGCAATCAGGATGATCTTGCTTCTTAAAAGACAGAGGTGCCCTAAGCTTCTGGCTCATCCTCCTTTTATTCACTCAAACATGAATGCAAGCTATTAAAGTAACACTCTGCCTTCCAATATTCATTTAATATATACTATCTTAGTTACTTTTCCCATTGCTAAAACAAAATACTCAACACCCAAAGATAAAGGCAGAAAAGTTTATTTAGCTCACAGTTTGTAGAGGTTTCAGTCCATAATCAGCTGGCTCCAAGGCAGACTGTCACATGACAGAGGGGCAACTGATCATGGTGGCAGGAGACAGCAAAAGCAGGGAGAAAGAGGCAAGCTTCTTTCTGTCCCTTACGTTGTATCCAGTCTACCAGGATTAGGTCAGTGCCAATCCAATCAGTGGACTGATCCAGCAAACACCTACCCTTAATCCCAGTACCTTTAATCCCAGCATTGCACTGAATTCCTCACATCTTCTAGATTCAGCTACTTCCAGAAAAACCCTGTGAGTGCTTGAAGCTTTGGGGGTGCATCTAAACATATATCATAACACATATTCAGGTAACAATTTAATCTCAGCTGCCTAAACTTTTCTCTAGAATCTGCAATGTGTCACTACCCTGTGTGTTGCCTTTCTCCTTTGTGCTAACAGAGGAGGCCAACCAGGTCCTAATTCATTAAGTAGTCTTCTACAAGTATATACACCCTGTCTTTGGCAACTAAGTGCTGTCACTTGACTTCTGTCATTCCATGATCCAATCAAATACATTGTCTTTAAGTTTCATAATTGAATAACTGCAGTCTCCATTGTAAGGTTTAGAATACAAAGAATAACAATGAAGGGTTCTTCAGGATGCTGGTGCTCCTCTCATGACACTGTTTCTCAAGATGTTAATGAAGTGTCATCCCAGTGTGACACATTAAGTGTGACAAGAAAATCCACTCCACTCTCACTTCCCTGATCCATTGACTGTCGTCATCAATAGTAAATCATTGGACAGAAGGCATCTTTAACTCATTCATAGTGGGCTATCTTTTGATCCTGACTTCTGACAACTGACCAATTAACTATTAACACCTTTCTTTACTCCTATGAGGTGCAACATTAAATTCAGAATCACTGCTTAATTGGCCCATATCAACATACTCAGCCTGATCCAAGTGTATATTTTTTCCACCATTTTTCCACACCCAGGAAACCCATTCCCACACTTGCTCATCAGACCTCTGCTTAGAAGAATTAGAAAACTCAAGAAAAGGTTCTTGACCGGCCTGATAGTTCAACATACCAAAGCATCTGCTTAGACAGAGCGTAGTGGCTGGGGTTCGATCCCCTGCATACTGTGTTGGCCCCACCTCCAGGGTACACTGAGGCAGCTATTGAGACTGGGCCTGGTGGTGCATGCCTGTAATCCCAGCACTTGGGAAGCTGAAAACAGGAGAATCACTATGAGTTCAATCTACATAGTGAGATTGAACTCATAGTTCAATATGACTATAGACCCTTTAGACCTGTGCTAAATACAGAAAGAACGAAAAAAGAAGAAGAAGAAGAGTTTCTTTTGGAGAATAGTGGAACTCCTTATGAGTCACATTATGTCCCTCAAACTTAGGAGCCCTCTGCAATTTGAGCCTTGTTATAGGCCTAGACGCAAAAAGGGGAGGAGAGGGTGGGTCCTGAGGAGTGTCGGCATTATCATACTTGGTTGGTCCACGCAGGATTAGTTCCCTCAGGTATAGAAGGAGAGGCCAACACCACAGGAAGTAGAGGTTGGGATACCTCTACCACTGTGTGTAGAGAAATCTTTTCCTCTGGCAAAATAATCTAATTAGAATCTAGGAGCTCAACATCCTCAGCCTGACAAGATCCTCCCAAACACCTTAGTCCCAGTTTAATGGGATCCCATTCTTTTCCAGAGCGCCTTCACCTGTACTTTACAGACTTTGAGGCTGAGCATTAAACTTACACTGTAGTTCAGCCAATCAAAATATGAAGGCTTGTGTTTGGGGTTCTGCAATCTCAGCCTATAGCTAAAGAAGAGATTTTCTTTCAGGACAGAATTTAAACTTTTAAACATAAATGTGTGTCTACAGCTGGGAATTTGAATCTTTGAGCTCCTTATTTTCCTTTATTAATTTGTATTCACAAATTTTCCTATGGATGTTTTGAGCTCATTGTTTTCTTTCACTAGTTTGTCCAGAGACGGTAAGAACAATCAGCCAGCACCACTACATTCCCCATTCTGCCAAAACCGTTCAAAACTTTCGTGTATTCCTTACATCTCCCACATGGTGAATTAGGATAATCAAACAGATCTACCTTGTGTAATACTTTAAGCTCTTCACACCAAGGACTATCAGTATTCCCCACAGAATCAGAAGATCCAACTAAAGGAAACACTAACAAATTTCAGCCTTACAATTCTGTTTCTCCAGAGCCATTCTCAGCACCAAAATCTGTATCAGTCAGTGTTTACTAGAGAAATAAATTTAATAGAAGATATACAAATATTTAAAAATTATAAAATTAGCTAACAATGGCCACACACAGAGGCAGGTGTGGAAGAGTGCAAAGGGTCTGTCTGCGTAATCTGAAGCCTCCAGTTAGAGGCTAAAAGCTCACTGCCATGTCCATGTGAGTCTGTCTTACAGGCTGAAGAGTCTCCACTGCAAGCCAGAAGACATCAATGAAGCTGAAGGTAAAAACTAGAGCTCCCCTGAAAAAAACAGCAGCAAAGCTTCCTTTATGTCCCCATTGCAGCATATCGGTGACAGTTTTTGCTAGGGTGGGTCTTCCACACCCAGAATTATGTTCGGCCAATTTAGCTGAGTATTTCTTACTCAAGTTAGCATGTTTAATTAATTACACTCCTCTAAAATTTTAGGGGCAATTTGGCAGTCTTTGAAGAGTAAGGAGTTTATGTAGATCAATTCTCCCTTTTCCATATCCTTTGTCCTTCCCATTGATACCCACAGGACGTGATTCTTTCTAGTGCTTGAAATAAGGGTGTGACAAAAAATCACAGAGAAAGTTATGTTAGGTGCAGGGACTGAAATATTTAGCCTCTTCCTCATTCACACAACCTTGTAGCAGCAGGGCCTGATGTAATCTGGCATCATTTTGCCCAAACTCAGGACCTAGAAAAGGCTTGGCACATTTTAACACCATTCTTCAATTCCAGTAAGATTTTGATTACATCATAGATCTGAAAATTTCATCAACAATCCTGTTCCTTGGTTATTTCTGAGCATGTTAAACAAAATGAATTTTTGATATTCTCAATTCTCAGAAGAACATACTGTCAGTATTTCTTTGTTATGATGAATGGGTTACTTAAAGATGGGAAAGAAGTATTAACTCCCTTGTTCTAAGACCCAGGATAACTATTTTCTAAACCGGCTTCTTTCATGTCTGAGAACCACAGTCCATGTCTCCTCTTATATCTTTGTGTGTGTGTGTGTGTGTGTGTGTGTGTGTGTGTGTGTGCGCAGTGTCTCATTATGCAGCTGGGAGTCATAGTGATCCTCCTGATTTCTGCTTCCCTAGTGCTGGGATTACACGTGTGCACCACCACACCGGGACTCTATTGCTGGCTCAGTGCACCCAGGGGCAGGCCCAGCATAGTGTGCGGTGCCAGGGATCAAACCCTGGCCCCTACACTTACCTAAGCAAGTGCTTAGTCTGCTGAGCTATACTGCCAGCCTTTCCTCTTATATCTTGATACTTAGTGTCCCTTTGCTCCAAAAGAATGAGTAAGGAAAGAATTACTTTTTAATTTAGATGTGGTGGTGCACAGTTGTAGTCTCAGCACTCGGAAGGCTGAGGCAGGAGGATCACCACAAGTTCAAGGCCAGCCTGGGCTATAGAGTGAGTTCAAAGTGAGACTGAAGTATGTAGGGAATTCTTGTCTCAAAAGAATAAAAGAATCCCTTTCTAAGCAGCATGGCCTCACTCCACACTGAAACTCACTCCTGTTTTAAGCACTGAAAGAAAAAGACCTGGCTTAAACTTTCTGCCTTGGTCAATGGTTTGAAAAAGAACACAGATAAGAAAGCAGGGCAGCAGCTTCCCAGGTCAAAGCCTTGTATGGGAAAGTAAGGGAAGAACTAATAGAAATTCCAAACTGATTTGGATAAATTGAAGAAGAGACAGAACTGGCTTTAGAATTTGTGGGAACCAAGACCATACATAATTTGCAGTGCCCTCCTTAAGGAAAAGAATATTAGATTATAAATATAAAATTCAGTATGACTGTTAGTGTTTAGAACAAGAAAAAATATAATAAGCTATGAATTTTTAAAAATTGGCAAAAAGCACAAAAATCTGTAAGTCTAAAATTTAAGATTTTTTTCTTTAGTTAAATGTTTAAAACACCTCTTTAATGCTGTTTCCATACATGTATTAATTACCTATATTATAATATTATTTAATGGAGAGAACTAAAATGTAATTTAGTCTTTCTTCTAGATAGTTGGTTCAATTATTTTTTTATTATCCTGAAGTCCAAAAAAGTTTCTTTCAATTTCACAAGTTTGTTCTCATTTTGTCACATAAACATTTGGACTGGATTCATGATTGGTGAAATGTCTAGGCTTTCCTTTCACATAGGACTTGCTGTAGACACTATTTGTAGTAGTGTGACAGTTTGTATCTAATAAGAATAAAAGCTTGGGAAACTAAGAAAAAAAACAAGGTGAACTTAAATATTCTGTATTATATAGGTTGTTCTTGAGTGCAAAGAACTACACTTTGAGCAGTCTTCATTGCGGACCAAATCTTCGATGGTATTTATTTTGATGGATGGAAGAATTTCTCATTGCCTGGCATGGAGCTGTGCACATTTAAAACACCGTGTTGCCAGGCATGGTGTTGCACATGTGTAATCACAGCTCTTAGGAGGCTGAGGCAGGAGGATCAGTGCAAGCCTGCACTACATCACAAGACCTCTTCTCCCAAAAAATGTGTTGTTTTTTTTTTTCTAAATTAAAAATACCAGTTTTCTTCCACTCTTCCATGCTTCTAATGCTGGTGCCAATTATCGTGTGTTGCCTGACTCTGCATGTTTTATGTCTTAACACTGGAGAAATCAGCCCTGTGGCTTCAGGGAGTATTCCTGGAACTCACTTTTCATCAGTATGGTTATTCATAACTCAACTGCATGTGAAACTATCGGAAAACCACATAAATAAATCCCATTTAACCCAAACTAAATATATCTCCAACACAAATTCCATTAAACCAAATACAAAACACTCTCTCAAAGATACTCCCAACATCAACTCAAGGAAAATAGAAACAGAGGATGTCAGAGTGGAAAGAATCAGCAGTCTTAACTTACTAAGTATCTTGTTTTGCAAATTTTATGAACAAATGACTATTGGAACACATTCACAGTCCCCTCCTGGGATTTTAGAGGAAGCCCAAGCAAGTCAAGGATTCTGTAACTTCAGCATCAATAAACGTCATGGCAAATCTCCCTATAGCACCACACTCCCAGGGCAGCAGCAAAAGACAGAAACTGGGAGTAGGTAGGTAATACACCTCTCTCCTTACTGATAGGTATGGAGTGAGACCCCTCTCTAAATGAAGGGCTCACCTGAAATCTAAAAAACAGCAAGGGGGAAAAGAATCATAAAATTCAGTTTGTCCAAATAAGGCTGAGTTTAATATCTAATCTGCTCTTGTGGGTATAGAAGTTGCACTAATCAAATAGAGTTGCAGGGGTGGAAAAGCACTTTTGCCTTTGATATTGACAACCTGTTCTTCATGGTTGAAAGTGTTTCCCTAAAATTTATGGCTACCAAGGAACTCAAATGTGACCTTATTTGAAAGCAGGTGCATTGGATATGATATGCTCCTCAAACTAGTCCTTGTGTTGAAGGCTTGGTGGTCGATAAGACTTGGGGGAAGTGACTGGGTGAGAACGGCTCTAGCAAAACAGAATAATCTACAGAGGAAATCATGACTTGGTGGCAGTATGGGGAGGTGATGGAAATGGGAGGTGGGGCTTTGTCAGAGGGAATGGGTCATGTTGGTGTGACCTTAGGGACTGTGTGTGGAACCCAGCCCAGTCACCCTTCTCTTGTCTTTTCTTTTTTTTCTTCTCTTCCCTCCTCTTCTTTCCTTTTTTCTCCTTTCTTCTCCTCTTCTCTTCTTTCCCCTTCCTTTCCTTTCCCTTACCTCCCCTTTCCTTTCCTCCCCTCTTCTTCCCTCCTCCTCCTTTTTCTTCTCCTTCTCCACCTCCCCCCAGTTTGCTTACTTGTATGTCTGTCTGCCTGTTCTTTGAAGACAGAGTCTTTCTAACCAGGCAGACCTGGTCTTAAACCCATGATTCTCTTGCCCATCCTCTTTGTAGCTGTCATTACAGGCCTGGATCACTGTGCCAAGCTCAATCTATACTTTTTGGAAGGACAGGAAGCTTCAGGACCAAGTCAGTGTAAAACAGAACAATCTTATTCCACTCAATTTGATGCTGTCACAGTGCTGAGGTGTTCCACAAAGTCTAAGACATGGGATAGCCGCTGCTACTACCCTTGACAGTCACCTGGGAACACCTGACCAAGTCATGTTGGTGTGACCACTCCTGACCTCCCATTTGCCTGACCTGGTTAGTCCCTCCAGCCGGGCATGGAAAGTTTACTGAGGCAGTAAGAGAACCAAACGAAGGAGGGAGGGACACAACAATCTGAAAGTCCTGGGTTCCACTGTGGTGCAATCTAATTTAAAGAGAAAGTTGGACCTCGTGATCTAATTTCTAGTTCCTTGATTTCATGAACAACGCCTCAAAGATGAAGTGGTTTGGGGATTTTGTTGATGTTCGTGGCCAGAAACTTCTAGTTTCATCTGCAAGTTCCAGGATCCCAAGATTTCGGCTTCATATTTTCAATTAGATTTCGTCTCCCCATCCAGCCAGAAACCATGAACAAGTCTCTACTTTTGACATTTTTTCTCAGTTCCTGGTTAAATTCAGAGAACTGCAATCAGTGCCTCCTGATTCACTTTATATAAATCCAACAAGTACATAGAGGAAGTTGCTAGGAACAGAGATCAATGCATCAAGGATTTTATAAGAAGTCTTGGACAATGTGCTTGCTGCGGCAGCACGTACACTAAAAGTCTTAGACGAGAACTTCTACTAATAATTAGAAAAACAGAGCAGCGTCACTTTGAGAAAATACACAAGAAAGAAGGCAGAGTCCACCCACAAATCCCTACCAGTGGCTCAAGCACAAGGGAGGTCAGATAAAGATCACTGTGGTCTAAAGAAACACGAGCCAGACTGTAGATGCTGAGTAGGTGAAGGAGCCCAGGGGAAAAGAAGACATTCCGAGCAGGTGGAAGGACAAGACAGTTTTGTAGAAATGAAGCTCATAGTCCAAAAGCATTTCTGTCATCAATAAGCACAAAAAGGAGGTAATGCTGGGTGAGTTGATTGGAAACAGGTGACGTGCTCTGTGCAGAAGAGTGTATATTTCAACACGTTAAGCAAATGCAAGACCAGCCTGAACTATATAGCAAGACCTTGTCTCAAAAATCCAAAGAGAAAAAGAAAATCTTAGGGGCCGGGGAGATGGCTCAGTGGAATAAGTGCTTCCCTCGCAAGTGCAAGGGCCTGAGTTCAATCCCCGGTTCCGCCAAAAAGAAAAAAAAAAAAAAGCCAGAGAGAAAGAGAAGAAGGGAGAGAGAGGAGGAGGAGAGGGAGACAGGGAGACAGGGAGGGAGGGAGAGAGAGAGAGAGGGAGACAGGAAGAGAGGGAGAGAGCAAGAAAGGGAGACAGGAAGAGAGGGAGAGACGGACAGGGAGGGAGAGGGGAGCAAGGGAGAGGGGGAGAGAGAGACAGAGAGAGACAGATGTCCTCTGTCCTGAGAGTTCTGTGCATGTAACTGACACCAATCAACTAAAAAGAATATAAGTCTTATTACTATTTTTATATGCATGATAGCTCACAGAAAAGAAGTGAAAAAAGTGGTTAGTCAGGGACTTATATACCATTTAACAAAGAAAAGGGAATTTGACAATTAACTGTGGGAAGGAGCTTAGGAAATATAGAGGGGAACTAAGAGAAGATAAAGGTTATTTTAGATTTCTCCTCTCTCTCTCTCTCTCTCTCTCT
>NW_004524690.1:5398073-5410656 GCF_000260255.1 Octodon degus
AGAGAGAGAGAGAGAGAGAGAGAGAGAGAGAGAGAGAGAGAGAGAGTTTCCAATCAGAAGTTGTGCCATCACAAGAGAGATTTTATGCAAGGAAAAGGGATAGAGAACGGTTCCTGCATTTACTGATTCTTAGTTGTTTTCAGCCCCAAATAATCTTCATGCCAAAGTACCACATTTTGGTGGCATTTTGCAAGTCTGCTCAATATATAGGTCAGCATTTGCTGAAATGTCCTCCCTGGAATTCTAGCCTTGTGAACTTTACTTGACCTTGGGGAAAGAGCTCTCAGCTATGGACCTATCGGGATTCACACTGTGCATTAATAGAGTGAAGACTTCGATAATCCTGCAGTAAATACATTTAGATTGGTTTAAAGCTCTATTAAACATAAAAAGATCAACATCGTCTGTAATTAGGAGGTGCAAATTAAAACCACAGCACACCTATTAGAACAGCTAACACTGGAAAGAGAACAAGCAGGCAGTGCTGAGTGTGAATGACAGTGATGAGGCACCTGGAGCTCTCAGACATTGCGAGTTGAGTGCAGAATTGTGCCACGACTTTCGGGAAATGTTTGGAAGTCTCTTCACATAAGAAAACTCTAGAGCCAGGGAGATGGCTCAGAGAATAAGCGCTTCCCTGGCAAGCAGAAGGGCCTGAGTTCAATCCCCGGTTCCAGAAAAAAAAATAAAAATAAAAATAAAACTCGATTAAGCTGGGTTTGGTGGTGCATGCCTTTAATTCCAGCACTCAGGGATTAAGGAGGGTCCCAATGAGTTCAAGGCCAATCTGAGCTACAAAGTGAGTTCAAGGCCAGCCTGAACTATATAAATAAACTCAAAAAACCCAAAACCAAACCAAAAAAACGTTGTTGACTTACTCATTTGAAGCTTCTATGACAAAATACCCTAGACTATGTGGCTTAAAGAGCAGGGATTGATTTCTGATTCCAGAAGCTGGACATTAAAACAGGATGCCCATACGGTTGCTATGGTGAGCACCCTCTTTCTGGCAACATGTGGCTGCCTCTTTGTGTCCTTAGTCGGGCCACGGCGTATGCCTACCTGTGAATGCAGCAATGTCACACTCTGATATTTATCCAGGTGAAGTAGAAACTTATGCATCCACAAACATTAGAACACAAATGCCTAAAATCAGCTGCGCCCAGCAGCCTGTGTCTGCAGTCTCAGCTACCTGAGAGGTTGAGGCAGGAGAAGCATGAGCTGGAGGACAGTCAAAGCGACAGGATGAGTCTGTTTCTTCCCAAAAAAGGTTTACAACACTTTACTGACTATCACCCCAAATGAGAAACAACCCAAAATCCTTCAATAGATGAATGGATAAGCAAATGGTGATGATCTATACAGTGGAGTACTTTTCTGCAATAAAAACATGAACTAGGGCTGGCCAGATAGCTCAGCAGACCAAAGTGCCTGCTTAGGCAGGGTTCAATCCCTGGCCTGCTTTGCTGGCCCTCTCCCGGAGGTATCCTGAGAGGGCAATTGACACTGGGCGTGGTGCCACTTGCCTGTAATCCCAGAGCTTGGGAGGCTGAAAACAGGAGGATTACTATGAATCTGATCTGGGTAGTAAGACCCTGTACTAAATATACTAAAAATAATAATAAAAAAATAAGAAAATTAAAAAATAAATAAAAACATGAACTGTGGAACATACAACAACATGGATGAATAACATAAGCATTAAGGAAAGAAAGTCAGGTTTCAAAGGCTATATATTGTGTAATTCCATTTTTATAGCATCATAGAATAAGCAAAATTTAGAAGAGAAAGCCATTAAGTGGATGTCAATCTGGAAGTACAAGAAGGGTCAACTGCAAGATTTCGACGTGGAGTAGTCTTTGGGAGGAGAGAAACGTTCTATATCATGACTGTCATGATTTGTGTCTAGATGTTCCCCCAAAACCTCATATGATTATAAGGGCAAAACTTCTCCCAGGCGGCTGGAACTGGAGTTTGTCATTGGTTCATTGTCTAGTACTGGAATTGGGGGTATGAATGTTTTACCTGCCCAAGGGCATGTAGCCTGAATACAGTAGATGGGGTGAAAAGTGGCTTGCTCCTCCTTTTTGCTCTTGATGCTTTTGTTGTCTTCTGCTACCATGAACTACTGCCCTCTGCCATGTGCCACTCTGCATTGGAGCCAGTTGACTGTAGACTGAAACCTGCACAAACTGTGAGCTAAATATACCTCTTCTCCCCTTTGACCTTTGATGTTGAGTACTTTGTCCCAGCAATGAGAAAAGTAGCTAACAGAATGACTGAGGGAATGGTCATATGTTTGTGCTTTTGCCAAAACTCAGAATCTATTTAAAAGATTACTTCTACTGCATGTAAATGTATGCCAGTCACTTTTTAATAAAAAATAAAAGAAAAATGACAGAGAGCATAGGTGTCAAATAAGTCAAAAACAAAGACACCTGTCCATGTCCTGTGGAATTATTTTTACATGGAGCATAACTTATAAATGATGTTTGAAACTATGGGTTAGGCAGTCACACAATGACACCAGTGTCCATCACTTATTCAATAGCTCTGTGAATATTTAATGAGCATCTGCCGAATGTGTGGTTCTAAATGCTAGGGTATGTAAAGGCAAGTACAAATTAAAAATAGTAGCTCAGTCCTCCATTTGGAAAATAAGGAAAAAGACTTTTCCCCCTTCTCCTTCTTATTTTAGAATTTCTTCCTCTGTCCTTTTCCAAAGTATTTTAATCTTTTTAATGGCTAAATAAGCCTCTTTACAATCTTGCAATTCAAGTTGTTTCTCTAGAACCTAAGAACTCCCTCTTTGAAATGCAATCACTAAGGAAAGTGTTCTACTTCTGGGCATACACAGAGCTAACTTCAGCAGTCACTTGACTCCAAATTAGAAAAATTAACCATATAATGCATGGTGATAGCTACAACATATAAATGATTGAGACAGAGTTTCACAGTTGTTGTCTAGGCTATGTAGTCCAGTGAGTGCAGAACTCACCATGGAGCCCATGCTGGTTTGACCCTGTGTCTGGCAAAAGTTGAGGCGTCTCTCTTCACCATCATCTTAGTGATGCTGGGGCTCAGAGGATGACATCCCCACATATATCACCTTGAACTTCCAACTGACAGCCCCTGGGGAGAAGCAGGCACAGGGGAGGTCTTTCTCTGCCCACAGCCCTGACCTGCCAAGAGGAGCACTGTTGCCTCTGTCTTCTTCCTGAAATGCCATTAACTAAGAAAAGCTCATCACAAAGGAAAAGACCAGAAGCCATACACCACACTAGAGTCCCGGGAACTTTCCCCCGGCCACTGCTGGCAGCCTCATCTTTCCCCTCAAAAAATCATTAACATCCACCTAAAACTGTCCTTATTCTCCCTTTCCCTCTCCACCAACAAGTCTCAATCATCTGACCTCTCTGTGAATTGCGTGTTTCATGTGGCTTTTGCTCACATGCGCACACTGATAAGTGTGTATGTGTTTTCTCTCCTTTGTCCATTTGTTTCAGTAGCCCCAATTACTAAACTGGTAGAGGAACTGTTTGAACTTACTTTCCTGTTAGCAGATTGCTTCCCCTGAGCATCACATTCTGGTTTAATGCTTAAGACAGTCAGAGACTTAAAAGGTGTTTTTGTTAAAAAACACAGGCTTGACTTTCCCTTTGGGCTTGCCGTGTACATTGCATAACTAAAGCAGAACAAAGCTTGACATCACGGTCTTCATTTCGTATCTGTCTCTTCAACTCCCTTAAACTTTTTTTTTAAAGCTCAGACTCATAATGATCCTCCTGATTTATACCTCCCTGGGATTACAGGCGTGAGCTACCACGCCTGGACTCCATCGCTGGCTCAGCGCATCCGGGGATGGGGCTGGCGCAGCATGCAGTGCCAGGGATCGAACCCTGGCCCATGTGCTTACCTAAGCAAGCACTTAGTCTGCTGAGCTATACCCCACCGGCCCGCCCCCTTAAACTTTGAATCACAGCCCTTTTCAGCTCTGTGCACAGCCAGGTGAATCACTTAAAATGTGTCTGGTTTCTGCCAGTCTATTGAGAGGAGCAGTTAAAGGTTAACTTTTTCTCCTCTTTAACTTTTATAATTTTTTGACCAATTTTGCATGATAATCTGAACAACTAATTTGAAGAGAACAATACACAATATAATGACCATTGTTGAATTCCTTTTATTTTGTTTAGTGAAATTCTGTATCTAATTTTTTAATATGTTTTTATTCTCTTTAAAATGAATGAAAACAATATGCAATGTGTTAACCATTGTTACCTTCCATCATATCATTTTGGAATTTTGTTTTTTGTGTTTTTTTTTTTACTTCATTTCTCCTTTTTTTAATAAAAAGAGTATCTATTGAAAAACTGGTGAAACAAAGTTTATTTGTCTTTGATTTTACCTATCCTATCTTATTCCCCTTCAAGACTAAGGAAAACACCAAGCTAAGAGTAAAATATTTTCAGCATTTCTAAGGACATTCAATCAACTGCCAGCTTTTACAGCTTCCTGTTCTGGATCCCCCAGAATGGCACCTACTAGTGTCCAGCCATTGCTTTATAATTGCAGTCACTTTCGCTTCCAGTAGAGCTTCTACAGACAGACCGTCCCAAGATGAGAGCAGCCCTAAGCGGAAACAATGATCCCAAGGGAACCAGACTATCTCCTTAATTCCGCTGTCACCTCACAGAACCAGAACTGAGCTAATGATCACCAGACCCCAGCCTTCCCCAGTAATCCCATTGCTTTTATCCTTGCTAACAGGCCAGCCTGACTTTCTCCAGGACAGTGTGCCCCTTTCAGCTTGTCTCCTTCAGCTGAAATCCCTTCCAACTTTCTCTTCTTTCTTAAAACCTTTGCCTATATTCTCATACTTCCTGGCCTGATTTTAAATTTCTCCTACCACTGGGTGAAAAGATTCCCCATATGGTATCAATGTCCCCTAAATGACAAAATTATATTTTGTTGGAAGCTGGAAAATTGGTCAAATGTGTACAGATGGGGACTAGGCCTCAGGACCCAAAGCAAACAAGCTACCTCAGTCTTGAGATAAGCATCCTGATTGGTTAACGTCAGCTATGAGTCACTAGGCAACCTTGTATCATGTTACTAACTTTGTAAAGGTACAAATAAACATCCATATTGTTGCTTGGGGGTCCTCTCACCAACTAGGCAGAGGAGTCACCACCTAACCTAACTTCTGTCTTCTTGTCTACCTTTTCCTCATTCCTGCCATCATTTCTTCCTGGGGTAGAATGGATCACACTGAGACCATTTTTTTCTCCCTTCTTCTCATACAGAAATTTAATGCTAAGGAGGAAGATTTTATCTTAATTATTTTCCCTAAAGTACAGAGCAGCAAACACAGAAGCAATGGCTACCTCCAGTAGTGCTTACACTGGAGAAAGTAGATAAGTAGAAACGGGAGAAACACAAATTTATACAATGTCTTAATAATAAATTCTATAGTAAAAAATTCAGGGAAGATGTGAAAACAACAAGAATAGGAATTTATACTCCCCCCCCCCTTTGGTGGTACCAGGGATTGAACTCAGGACCTTGCACTTGCCAGGCAAGCACTTATTCCACTGAGCTATCTCCCCAGCCCTATAATTATTAATAGGAATGATAGAAGGGGCCAGGGAGTTAGCTCAGCTGCATAAGTACCTTCCTGGCAAGCGCAAGGTCCTGAGTTTGATCTCCAGTACCATAAAAATGAATAAATAAATAAATAAGATGGAGGAGAAAAGTGATCTTATTTTCTCCTTCACTTTTGTGATTTATTAGCTGAGAAGGATCCCTGTAACAAAAGACAGGCTCACAAGAGTGTAACAGAAGTTATGAACACAAATATCTTATCTGTACATGGAAACACCTAGAGAAAATAAGTAAATCTCAAAAAGGTGACTTTAAATACACCATCAGGGCCGGGGAGATGGCTCAGTGGAATAAGCGCTTCCCTGACAAGTGCAAGGACCTGAGTTCAATCCCCAGTTCCGCAAAAAAAAAACAAAAAAAAAAAAAAAAAAACCACCATCAGTTTCAATAAGGGAAAAGGGATGTTGAGGAACGGCTATGGAGAGGTTGCCAGGAAAACCATCAAAATCAAGGGCAAGATTTCTTTTGTTTGTCTATATCAGAACCTCTTCTGGTGAGAATATCTAGTATTTTGGTGTCATTCTTACTTTTCTACCACTGAGGGAACTACATGGGTATTTTGCTTATAGATTCAAATTTCCCCCTACTAAAGGGTAACATCTAGTCTATTTTTGAGCTTCTCCTGTGTCTGGAGTTTCTCAAAATAACCAGCTCAAAATAATTTTTATGCCAAGGAGGCATATTTTGGGGTGGCATATTCTCACCTACGATGGTCAGAGAAGATCACACTGAGAAACTGAAATTCAGGCAAAAATGTGAGAGATGAGGAAGAAACTCATATGGCTGCAGAAAGGAAGATTGGCCTGGGTAAAGGCAACAATAGGTGCAAAGACCCTGAGGTGGGACTTGCTTGATGAAAAGCCCTAGATCAGCTTTCGCATCTGGAAACCAGTCCTCCTTCTGTAGATTATTTCAGCAATACAAGCCTGATTATCTCACCTATTAATAAAGCCATTCAGCAATGAGGTGGCAAGACCTCTTGCAGCTTGAAGTTTCCATTCCAAGTGCTAAAACTCCAGTATCTCATCTTTTGACTGCCATTGACTTTTGTGCACACGTAACTTACCATATGCACAAACCAAAGACTTCTTCTTTCTCTGTGTACTAGAAGTCACTAGGAAGAACCTGGCCTTAGGGGATGATGTTTTTATTTTCCCTTGATTGCAATGGTGATTTCCTCTCATGAGTATCCTTTCTAAAAAGCCGTGGTGATCTTGATTTTTGAAATCAGACTCATCCCTTCATCCCTCAATGGCTACCTTAAGCAGTCTGACACATATCTTATTTTCCTATTCTTAGATTTCTTTGATTACAAGATGCTCCATCAATTTAATCACATCCTCTCAGTAGGAGGGAAAAAGAAGGAAGACTATGAAAAAGGAAAGAGGAAGAAAAAGAAAGGAAGAGGTAGATGGAAAATATCTGAATATTTATTTATCCACATAATTGTATATCACTTTCATTACTATGGCTTAACTCTAGCCCACTTCATGATCAGAGAGTACATATTCTTCCAAGTCATTTTGAACATCTGCTGTTATCCACAGCCATATGGAGATGTCGCACTTTTGAGTCATGCTTAGGAACTTGATCTCTTTAGCACACTTATAATTGACAGCATAACATGAAGGCATCATAGGGAATCTTTTTTTTTTTTTTATGTGTTTAGCACAGGTCTACAAGGTCTCACTACACAGATCAGACTTATAATGATCCTTCCTGTTTTTCAGCCTCCCAAGTGGTGGGATTAAAGGAGTGCACCACCATGCCCAGTCTCAGCACCCAGTCTTGGAGCCAGTATGGTAGGCTAGGGATTAAACCCCTAGCCCCTGAGTATGCCTAAGCAGTTTAATCCACTGAGCTATCTGGCCGGCCCTGATAGCATGGGGAATCTTGGTAGTCTACTGACATTTCCTCTTTGATTAACCTTATAATTTTGTTTTTCCTTTTAAAAATGTAACTATCTTTTATTGTGCCTTTCTAATTTTATTTACTCTTTCAGTTTTTTTTTTTTTTTTCTTTTTGTGGAACTGGGGATTGAACTCAGTCCACTGTGCTTGCCAGGCAAGCACTTATTCTACTGAGCCATCTCCCTGGCCCCTCAGGTTCTTACACTAGCAAGACAATACAATGTTTACACATGTGGGTCTGACTTATTTCACTTATGAGTATGGTCTTTATTTATTTATTTATTTATTTTAGTATGGTCTTTAGTTCCATCCGTTTATCGATAAAAAACTTGAGTTTATTTTTTTTATAACTGAATAATACTCCATTATATAAAAACTTCACATCTTTTTTATCCTTTCCTCAGTTAATGGGCATTTGGGTTGTTTCCAAGATATAGCTATGACAAATTGTGCTGCTATAAACATGGGTGCACATATGTCACCATGGTGTGTTTTCACTTCTTTTGAAAAAAATACCCAAGAGGGGATAGCTGGCTTGAATGGGATCTCTAATCCTAGATTTGGAGGAATCTCCATACCGATTTCCACACTGGTTGGACAAGTCTCTCTCCCACCAACAGTGAGTGGAAAAGCATTCCTTTTTGCCCCACAGCCCCTCCAGCATTTATTATTGATTTCTTGATGATAGCCATTGTTTCTGGGGTGAGAGGGAATCTCAATGTTGTTTCAATTGGCATTTCTCTAATGTCCACACAACCAGAAGTTGATGGATTTTGAAGCCTGAATAATAAGCTTTTATTATGACACATTAAGAATTCATACCAATTTCCTCTAGCTTTTGAAACTGTTTCATTTACTCACTGTGATGCAAAAAGATCAATAGTTCTATGCTTGGAATATAATATTCTAGGCACTGTTATACACACATGGTGACTTTTGTTTCAGTACAGCAAAGCAGTGTAATATTTGAGGAGACATTTTCAGTGACAATTAGAGACCTGAACCCAAATTAACAATGTAATGCCACCAGTGCAAGTAACAGAACAGAAATGGCAAGAGCATAATTCTGTGGAGATGACTGAGATTTGTCTTGCCCCAGCCAATGCCCACCATGTTAGCACCCCATTCCTCTGCTGGGCAGCTGGCAAAAGGTTTTGACATTCTAATCCCGTAAATATTAACATGTGAAAAAGTAAAGTAAGACTAAAGCTGGAGGAGATAGAGCACTTTTCAAAAGTCACAACGCTTTAAGGATTTCATTTGGCCTGGAGGAGCTGGAGTGGCTTCCATCAGCTCAGAAGTTGTGTCTATGGTTTACCTTCCTGTCCTCAGACTTCCCCCTCCAGTTCCAACCCTAGTGATAAGAGTGTTCAAATCACAGCTTGGAAAGAAAACCAGTCTAAAAAGGAAGAGGACAATAGTTAAGCTTATTTTAAGCTTCCTGCCTGAACTGCCATTAGGTTAATTTCTTCTAGATCAGACTTCATTTCCTGAAAGCTCCTGGGCAAACGTGCATTTTCATGACTGTGCTAAGAAAGGACAGCTCTTTCTTCCAAGGCCTTGACCCTCCTCTGAATTAGTAATGACATATAGCTATTGTGAAACACCAACCTGAATCTAATAAAGGAATTAAGAACTAATCCTATAAAAGTATTTTGCAGTTTTGTATGTTTCTGTGTGTGGTTATTTTTGCTTGTGGTGAGTTTTGTTCCTTCTTTGTGATAAAGTAATAAAGCAAACAATCTTTTTATGGTGGTTTAAAGTTCTCACACACAGAAGCCCCTCCCTTCCTGTTTTACCAGTAAGAGCTTTGCTTAGCAGCCTATGAAACAATTCTCCCTTAGTCCCTTAAAAGGAAAATTTCCCCCGTCTGGAAAAACATGGTAAGAGTATACACAGAAGGGCAGAACCAAACCTAGCCAAACTTGCAGGTGTCTTGAAGGAATTTGCAGAGTTCTGGAAATCACGTTGGGGAAGCTCAGTGGCCCACAGCTAGCCCAGAGGGAGGATGAACATGCCCTGTGTATCACATGCACTCAGCTGCCCCTGCTGGCCTCCAGCCTCCCAAATGCACTGGTAACCCTAGACAAAGCCCTCAGGACACTGGGCCTCTGCTTCTCAGCCCTTACCTTAGCTGCCTGCACTGCCTGAGCTGTACTTGCTTGTGGGAGAGTAAAGACAAACACCTTTAACATCTTTATTAAGACAGCAAAAGGGCTGAAGAGGTAGCTCAGTGGCACAGTCACTGCCTGGCAAGCATGAGGTTGTGAGTTCAATTCCCAGTACAAAAAGAATAAAAAATAAAGGGACCATGGGCAAAATAAGATAGTAAGAAACCCTTTGGAACCTTTGAATGGCTATGTTTGAGGATATAGCATGAGGTCAGCTCTAGCCTTATGGGCTCACCTGAAAACTGGCTCATTTGTCATTATAACAAGAAAAGAAGATAAACCAGTCAAATTCATTCCATTTATTGATCTGACTCATGTGTTTAGCCCCAAGTGTCACTTTAATTTATAATTATGCATGTGTTATGCCTATATTTCCTTCCTAAATTGGCACATTTTACTTGCTATTTTTTCATTTCTTTTGGAATTTTAGGATGTTAGTATATTTGTTGCAGTGATTATCTTTGTATTTATTTATAGTACTCATAATTCCCATATTACTGAACACTTTATAGTCTGGTGTGCCTACTTGTAATCTTGTGTTTAACATATTATCTATGGAATTGTCAGGCTATTCTACTTTCTAATTTGTTTTCTGTTTTTGTTTCTCTTTTTGTTTTGTTTTTTTTTTTTTTTGTTGTTTTGTTTTGTTTTGTTTTTGTGGTACCTGGGATTGAACTCAGGACCTTGTGCTTGCCAGGCAAGTGCTTATTCTACTGAGCTATCTCCCCGGCCCCAACCTCCTAATTTGTTGATCCCATCTCTTTCCTCCCTTTTTCCTTTCCTCCCTCGTAAGTTTTACCTTCCTAGAGCATAATATATACACATTACTCTTCATCCCACGGTCCCACAGCAATTAAATGTATTAAATTTTCATCATACAATAAAATTGCTTCATAAACTATATGTTCAATACCAGAATGTTTGCTAAATTTTCCCAGTTATCTTTTGGTTGGATAAAGCTCATCATCTTAGAGAACACAATGGCACATCTGTGCAGTTCTCCTTGAGTTATTACATGTTGAGACTGTTTTCCCTTCATCCTGATACTTCAAGGGCAGCTTGGCTGGATATGAAATCATTGTTCTGTTTTATAACTGGATATGCCTTCCAAAGACTCATGAGGTGGGTGGATCTTTTGAGAGGTGATTGAATCATGGGGGCACGACCACTGGATGTGCAGTCAAGACATGGGCCTGGTTGGAAGAAGCAGGTCCCTGGGGGCGTGAGCTGGTAGGATACGGCCTTTCCTTTTCTCCCTCCTTCCTAGACACCATGATGTGAGTAGTCTTCCCTTCAGTATGCACCTCTGCCACACCTTCCTGCCTTACACCCAGTGAAATGTGGACTGAAAACATGGATGAAAACCTCTTCAGGTGGGCCAGATAACTCAGCAGACTAAAGCACCTGCCTAGGTAGATTGCAGTGGCTGGGGTTCAATCCCTGGCGTGCTGTGCCAGCCCCGACCCCCGGGGCGTGCTGCAACTGTGATTGAGACTGAGTGTGGTGGCGTGCACCTGTAATCCCAGTGCTTGGAAGGCTGAAAACAGGAGGATAACTATGAGTCTGATCTGTGTAGTGAGACCCTGTAGATCCTGCAGACCCTGTACCAAATAAATAAATAAATAAATAAATAAACCTCTTTTCCTTTAAGTTGGGGGGCATCACATGTTGTGTCGTTGTGTCGCAGAGATGGGGAGAGTGACCAATCCACGCATCATATCCTATTTGCCTATACATAGAAAAGGTCGCAGTCCCTACAAAATTGGCAGTGAAAGGAAAGAGAAGAGCAAGAATTTTGAAAGTTTCTTGAAGAAATGAAAGCAACACTATTTTTGTTTTTGCATCACAGTAGTCAGGTCACAATGAAAAACCTCTGCCTCATTGTCCCATTATAGATTCAACGTCCCAGTGCTTTCCCCTCTGCGGGTGCACATGATAGCACATTAATCTGCATTTTCATTGTCCCTGAACTCTAGAGTCCAGTGTATGTGTCCTCAGGAATTCATCAGCCACCCATTTCCAAGGCGCCTTCCACGTCCAGTGCTTCATGTCCTCCACCTTAGTCTCAGTTGCTATGTGCACTTCTTCCTTCCCTAACTTTGGAACTGCTGTTACCCTAGGCCAGTCACCTGGCTGCCTTCCACAAATTCTCCTTCCTTAACTAAAGCTTTTGCTTGCTCTACTATCTCAGTTTAGCTGTTAGAACAAAAATCTTAAGACTGGGAAATTTATAAATAATAGACATTTATTGCCCAGAGTTCTGGAGTCTGAGAGGGCTAGGATTAATGTGATAGCAGATTCAGGGCCTAGTGAGGGGTCATTCCTCATAGATTGTAACTTCTGTGCACCCTTACATGGTAAAAAGGGCTAACGAGCCTCCCTGGGCCTTTTTTATAAGTGCATTAATTTTACAACCTAATCAGTTCTCAAAAGTCCCACTTCTTAATACTATTGCATTGAGAATTAGGTTTCCAATTAATCTGGAGAGTAGGGGATCTAAAAATTCAGACCATAATACCAATTTATGCGCTCTTAAACCAAAATATGTGAGAACGTCTCTCAATGGAGAATGCCATCGCCATTCTAGGGTAGTTCTGCTTGATCTGTTGCCCAGGCTCAGTCCTCTGAGGAATGGCTCTAGAAACTGACACTCAAGAAAGGTGATGGATGCCGTGCTGGCCCCGGCCCACCTCCCGGAGTGTGCTGAGATGGCAATTGAGACTGGGTGTGGGGGCGTACACCTGTTATCCCAGCTCTTGGGAAGCAGTAAACAGGCTGATCACTATGAGTTCGATCTAGTAGTGAGACCCTGAACACTCTGTAGACCCTTCTCTAAAATAA
>NW_004524690.1:5410770-5413684 GCF_000260255.1 Octodon degus
GGAGACACAGGGTGACAGCTTTGTATACCCTTGGTTATTTGCTAAGCATGTAAACTCCTCACCATGAGCAAACATCTTTATGGGTGGTAGCAGCAGTGTCAGTTGCTGAGAAGCGGTGAAGCCCCTTCCTCCTTCAAGATCTAACTGGCTTCAGCTGATCACACCCTCAAGCTAGATTTTCTAATAAAGATCCAGCACATTCTTCCAGCTCTTTTCCCACAAAGCTTTCATTTTTGACGAAGGTCATAGCTGTTCCTGAACTTGACACCTGGCACGTGCTTAGGCTCTGTAAAAGTACCTGCCACACACATTTCCTTCCCCTGTCCACGAGCTAGGATAAGATTCTATTAGATACCAAGAAAGTATGAATGCTTGGTAGTTTTGTGCTCTGGTTTACAAGTATGTTGAAATATTCCAAGTTTCCAGATTGCTGAGTCAAAAGGTCCTGCATCCCACGAATCTGTTGAGAATTATAGTGCATATTTAGGTACAGTGCAAATTGTATTTCTGACCCAGAATGAAGCAAATTAAAATCATTTCAGCCATCAAAAGTTAAATCCACCTGGTGGTTTCATAAGATACTTCAAACTTTTATTTGAATTGATTTTGTTTAAAAATAAAGGTACCAGCAGGTTTTGATCTCCTTCAGCTTTTACTGGAAAGGAATAAATTCTCTGGTCTCTTTTAGCCCACTCAGTATTCGGATTAGACTTGCCCAATGAAGGCCAGCCCTTAATGGGGTGCAAATTTTAGCTTATACAAATTGAAGCCCACATTTCAGATCTGGAATCCTGAGTCAAACCTTGGATTAATGTAAGTCTGCAAGACAGTGGGTAATTTACAATCAATAGTTCCAGATATGGATCTTGCCTCTTGTACATACAGTTTGTAGGATTGGTATAGAGTATGTACAATATGTCCCATATTTCAACATTAAATTCTTGCAACATTCCTTTGCAAGGAATGCCTTTATACCTGTTTGACGTATAAGACTGAGTTTCTCAAACGTAGGATGAGATTTGCCTAAAGGCACTAGCAAGTAACTGAGAACTGAATGCAAGTCAATTGATTTCAAAAGCCTACTGTGTTCTCACTAGGCAATGTTGCCTTTCCAGGAACACTGAGTGTGTGCGATGAAGGCACCATTGTCCAGCATGTCTCACCTTGGGTTTCTTTACTTCCTCTGGTACTCTTGGCAAAGTGTGGTTTCTTGAGATGAGTGTGCTGCGCAGGCTGGAAATGTTGGCAGTGTGCTCAGAATGCCCAGTGAATGTAAATACTTTATTACCTGCTATTAATTCCCCCCAAAATATTCCCCCTCACTGCTCACACATTTATCCTGCCATTTTTTTGACACATTCTGAAACAGTTCTGGAAATCCTATTTTGTGGCTATCTTTAGGAGGTAGGATCAAAAAATGTAATGAATACTGCTGCTAAGCATCACCTAGCAGAAAGGCAGTCCACAAAACATGTCCTCATCCATTTTATTCACCAAATCTAGCATCATGTAACTCCATGGTTAAAATGACTACGAAAGGTAAATGTCTGGTCATCCAAGACAACACAGGTAAAGATATTCATAAAATTTGACCTCCAGAACTGCAAGAATGTGGCAAGAGTGATGGGATGAGGAAGCACTGTGGGGGAGGCTAATGACAATGTGTCCTTTACAATAGTAATTCCTCAGAATTTCAGCCATTCACCATACAATGGCTCCATATGACATCTCATAGAACCACATGTCCCAGTCTGACTCGCAGCTGGACTGAAAATAAGTTTCAACCAATGAGATATACTTATAAGGTGTTTGGAAGTCAGAACTGAAGCATAAGCCACCTTCCTGCTGATTTGGCTATAGCCATTAAGCAAACGTGGTTTGTGGAGAGTGGAACTTTCTAAAGTAGCACCCCAGTGTTTATTCATTATATCCAACATCACGAGTTGCAAGAGATGTTTAAGGCAGGAGCAGTAGGACTTTCTGATGAGCAGATTTCAGGTGAAGCAGTATGTTTTCAGAATCCATGCCTCCAACGAGAGCTCCAAAGCTCCTGCCTCCATAATGGTGGTAGGGGTGGAAGCAACAGAACTCGGCTCCTCCAGCCTTCCCACCACGGCTGCAAACACCTGCCTCTCTCTACTCAGAGTCTTTCTGCTTAAAATAGCTGCCGTGGTTTTTGTTTCCTGCAACTGAGCCCCGCTGATACACACCGTTTCCCTCCTTTGCCTCTAACTGCTGGTTTTGCAACTGCCAACCTTACAATTAATCCTGTGAACACTAAACTGAAAGCTTTGACTATCTTCCTCTAGCCTCCTTATCCTGCTTCATTTTTCTCAGCATTTAGTGTCACCCAATGATTATTTTTATTTATTGGTTGAATCCCTCTCCCTTACCCATGAGCTCCATTAGAAGAAAGGCTCTATTCACTTCTGTGCAACTTTCTATCAATTAGAACAGCACTGGCAAATAGTGGCAACTCATTGGTGTTGAATGAATTAAATCTACTTTTCTTAATAAAATGCTACTAAATTAATGTATTAGTAATAAAATCACCAATGAAATACCCTTGATAATACCTCCTCAAGAAGCTTTCATCTGGATTTTTAACATCCATAAGAGAGCACAAAATGACATGCATCCCCTGATCTCAGCATTATATTTAGGACAGCAAACTCCTTCCAGGTTGCCTGAGCTGTTCCAGATTTTAGCACTAAAGTGTCACATCTTAACATCTCAGTCCTAGCAAAATCAAGATATTAGTGGCCTGAATAAAATCATGAGCTATGAGTCATGAAAAAGGCACTTAGAATTTTATTAATTTTAGTCACCTTCACAAACAAATACCTGAGAGCCTGAGCAGGTTTTGGTTTCTGAGCAGCCTTTGGTTTCCTTCCCTCACCACAGCCATGTGGAA
>NW_004524690.1:5413884-5425260 GCF_000260255.1 Octodon degus
GATATGGGCCTTCCAGAGGAAAAAACATACTACGAATAAAGATGAGCTTTGGAGTCACAGCACTGGCGAAGTATTACTGGGAGACAGAGGAGTGAACTCTGCAGAGAAAGCCAACCAGCGTTAATTTCAGGAATGAATACAGGCTTGCTCACCACTAACCATAAGAAGGCCATCCCGACCTAGTTGCTATCATTATCCTGAAACTTACAGCAGTACATCCCAGTATAAAACCTAGATTCAAAATGTCAGAGCCTCTGAGTGGCACCTTAGAGAGAGTTTGGAGAATAAGAGCACTTTCGGATATAAGAGCTAACCTTCCGGCAGATGGAACAGTTTGGATAGTCTGGTTCTCTTATGATTCATGGGGACAGATATTTGGGTATTTAAATTTTAAAATATTCTCAACTTAAACTGCAACTTAGAGAAGCTATTGCTCTGATGTTTTTTTCTTTGCATTTGGAAAATGCTGGGCTGCTAAAAATCAACCTTTTTGCGACAAGACTGTTGCATATGACAGTGGTGCTCCCCTAGCAGAGAGCAGAACGGGTTAACTGAGCCGCAGTTGCACAATCCCAGCACAATACATTCCACAGCGCCAGCAGCCTCTGTCTGAACATGTTTATAAAGCAGATATGGAGAAACGGACTAAAGCCCCAAGGGCAGCTTGATTAGAGGAACAAAGCACACAAAGTGCTTTTCTTCTGAAGAAAGTTGGTCAAAGGGCTCAGCACATTCTCTTGTCTATGTGAATGCCACAGTCCTATATCTTCATTCTTCCACACAGCATGACCCAGGTTCTTGGACAGACTTAACATTTTTGTTAAAACCAGTTCTTAGGCCTGACCACTTCCTTCCAGGCACTATTTTCAGAAGCAGAGAGACAGTGGCTCTGTACCTGGTGCTAGTGTGGCCATGAACCTCTGTGGAATCCTCCCCTGTCCTCACAGCACAGTCAGCAATGCCCAGTCCTGAGCAAGGGATGGCATCAATGTCCAGAAGGGCTGGTGGGGTCCCAGAAGCCAGGCACCCAACGAGGGCACATTGTAGCCATTCACAGCTGTTCTGCATCTGCTCACCCAAAGCTTCATGCATCTAGGGCACTCCTCCCCAGGCCTGCAGCTGGCCTCATTGTTAAAAGGCACACCTGAAGCCTGCAGCCCTGTTCTCTTGACAGTGGGGACAGTGACACACAGGGAAGAAGGGGAACCTGGCACTGACTGCCTAATGAGGACCTTACCTCGTTCTACTTGTTGGGATGTGAACGCGGCTGAGACACCACCAGAGGATGCTTACAGTCCCGCAGGAGACGGAAACACTTACGATACCTTAGGGAGCAGTGCCCTGGACAGAGGGGAAGCAGCTGCCACAGCCCCAGCCAGGTCAGATTCTTGTCCCCTGGCTCATCATCCTGGCCGTGGATGTGCCACTGGACGGAGTCTCAGGATGAGGCAGACGGCTCAATATCACTGGCTAAAAACCAGGTTCTGTTTCCATTCTCTCTCCTAACCCAAATTTGTACTTAGATATTGGCTATCGACCTCTGTGTACCAGGAACACATCTTAGCTATCTCGTTTGCCAATTTTTTCCTAGGCTTTTGTTTTCTTTCAGTAGAAATTTGGCAGAAGAGTGGGGGTTCTTATTTCCCTCCTTTTATCTGGGTCTGTTTGTCCAAAGCTAGAATAACAGGGGTATTTCAAAGCCTAATGAATTCAGTACTAAAAGAATGGCCTCAAGCACATGGAGGGGCTAATGTTCCATGTCTCAGGTTTATGTGCAGGAAGCCATTTGGGGCTTAGCACTTTTTCATTCACATGCAAAATGTTTCCAAAAGCACATGTTTGAAAATTCAGAAGCCTGAAATCAAATCACTGGTCTTCCTCATTCCTAAAATGTCTCTCAGTAGTGACTAAACATAGTGGAGTACATTGTACATTTGGGAGAAAGATATTATTTTAGGATTTTGATGTCCAAAGAATTTGTATTTCTTATCCATTCATGTATATTTCTTCTTCTCTATAAATATTTAAATAGTCTAAACAGTGCTTTTGGCAGTTACTTCATCTGAACACAGAACTGCTTCGGTTGAGTTTGAATCTACTTAGACTTTCAAATGGCTTTCTTGGAGGCCTTGGTATCTAGGGACGCTGGCCATGCAGGCTTCTCCCAACCTCGAGGCTCAGGAGAAGTGCCTGTGCATGGACTCTCAATTTGCAGCTGTGCAGTGAGCTTTGTTATCAAGGGAATGACCTACCTGCTGGCTGGAGAGAAAGGAAACGATTGTTTCCAGGGTAGTTATAGTGATCTTGCTACTTAAACACAACATACAGCCAAGCCCATAATAAAACCTTATCAACTTATACAGATGCCAACCAAGTGAAGCACATGTCCCTAGTACTTCCTCTAAGTGACAACAACAAGGTCTGGGGCTTGAGTTCCTGGCATGTCCCATCATGTGTTGTTGTTGTTTTTGTCACATGGACCCTCGGCATTGCATAATTATCTTATTCTCTTGTATTAATGGCAAGAGTCAGCAAAACAATGCAACTTTCTTAGAAACATTTTAAGCAGTTTTCTGTTTCAGGCATGCTTCATAGTCTTATTCACAATGCTGTCTTAACTTCAGTACTTCAACTGTGTTTCCAAATCCTGAATTTGCACTCACCAGCTAAGGCTCAGCCTATTTCCCACCACAAAAGTGGAGAAGGGTAGTGATGTGGAGTTTGAGAAGAACGCAGAGGCAGAGAACCAGAGCTGCCCCAAGTCCCTTGACCCCTCAGGCCATGTGACTCAGGGCCAGCTTCTGCTGGTTTCCTTTCAAATGTACATCAAAACAGGATGACTGAATGACAGGATTCCTGCAGAAGTCACAAAGAGCTGACCTCTGCTTTGGACCTTATGATTTCTCCCTTCATGAAGAGGTTGACATAAATATCTTCCACAAAAGTGATCACCACAGAAACAGTCAACTCTCCACAGGCGGCATTTCAGCTCCAATGAACCCACCAGTAACTGCTTCAGTGGGTATCTGTTCTGGGCGGAGAATTTTATGACTGCTAATTATATCTGCAGCCACACATGGAGAGATAGGCATAAAAATAGCCCTTTGTCCTTTCATAAATTGAAGGAACCTTTTCAAATATTAACTTACCAATCTATTCACAACACCCCAGAGGAGGTAGGTAGGCAGCTGTTTTAGTACTATTCTGGGGAGCATGAGAGATTAAGGCAGGGGCTTTCTCAAGGTCAGGTATACACCTTGAAATACCAAATAAGTGACAGGAACTGTTGCTCTTCAGGTCACTTTGCTTACTCCAAAACATACCCTAAGTTTTGAAAGGAGGGCCTCCATTTAAGGCCGAGGTCTTGGAAAGAATAACAGACAAGGAATCAGCACCTCATAACTATTTCCTGTTGTTGAAAATGTCTTACTCATGCACCTGGTGTGAGACAGAAACACAAACTCTAGCCATATACACAGCCTACAGATAAACAGAGGAAAAACAGAGGTGGGTGGAATCTGCTCACAGTGAGGTGGGTAAACAGACTCCCTCCACAGTCACACCACACATAGTTTCATCTTCAATGCCCTTGGCTCTTCCCTCCTAAGTGACCAGAGAAAAGGCATTTTTATTCTGGGTCCCCATTTCCTCCATGTGAAAGAGGGGTAAATCCCTATTTTGTGCACAGCTGCAATGAGCAAAGAAGGTTACTTGGGTAAGACGTTCAACATGGCACCCGGCACATGTTGGGCACTTGGCAGCAGAAGGCATCTGCCACCTCAAGGTGGGCATCTCCAGCTTGTTTTGTGATCAGCAAGAGGATGTTTCGGTCCTCAAGAAGAAATGATACTTTGCTATTCCTGCCCCATAATTGTGCTCTAATCAGACAGAGACAAAGCCAGGAGTGATGCCCATTAAAAATTTAACTATATATCATATTCATTTATTATCAATCCACAGGATAATTTGTTTGCTACATGAGCTCATAAAAGCTTTTCTCACCTTTACAAAATTAAAAAAAAATGTGCCACAAGGATGTAATAACAACTGCTGATAAACAAGAAAAGGAATCTTAAAATTATAAATTTGCTGTAGAAAAGATAAAAAACAATTATATTTTATTTAGAATTTTACCTTGAATAAAATATTCCCTGTATAAAAAATAAAAAAGCTTGCTCTGGTTAGAATTAGAGTATTTTCGTCTTCAAATCTGGGAATTTGCATAATATTTCCATGATAGTTTTCCTTTGTACCGCGTGGCATTCAAGCATAGCAGATTAGACTTTTTTTTTCCCCAAGCAGTCTTAAAACGGGACATCTGTGGAGAAGTTCATTTTCTTCTTCTCCTCCTCCAGGGTGTAGAGCACAGCCTTGGAGGAGAGGAAAAGGAGGAAAGGAACTGGATGGGAGAGGGTAGAAGGCAGGGTAACAGGGAAAGAAGGGGGCGCTGTATGTGCTGTGAAATAGAGCAAGATCACAAGAAGGCCTAAGTGCTTTAAGATAAGGTGCAGAAGCAGACTGCAGTGTTGCTAGTACTGCCCTATGTACATATTCACAAGAATAAAAAATTCCAGCTAGTTCACATTTTCTCGTCCATTCTGAGGCATCCGCTCTACCATGCTGGCCTTGACCACAGGCAACGCAGCACCTCCACTGCCCATGTGGCTGTTGGTCCTTGAACTTGAGGGAGTAGCCCTGGGAGATCCAGCAGGCTCTAGAGACACCAACGGGCTGGAGTCCTGAGTTTAAAAAAAGCTCCAGTACTGGAGTTGGACACAGCAATCAATGTTCTATTGTCAAGGCTTCCCCCCTTAATATTTTCTAAAATAGGTGTCAGAGAGAAAATAAAATACAAACAATAACACAAAGCCAAGAAATCCCAACAACCACTAGGGAGGGTCAAAGACTTAGCAGCTCTTGACTCGGGGTTGGGCGATATCTGACGTCTTCTTGATGACGCTGGCCCGAGTCTCCCTGTCCGGCCGACTACTGCTGGGTGTGGGGGTCACAGAGGAAGGGAGAGAGAGGTCTGTAAGTGTGGGCCAGGAGCTACTGTAAGGCATTGTACAACTCTCCTCTTTGATGGTGACCTGGAGATCAGGCTTGTTGGAAGTGACAAAGGATGCCACGCTAGGCAGCAGGTAGGTGCTCCGTGTCCCCATGTTGCTGAGGTACTGTTTGCCTTCAATGTTCCTCTTCCGCCAGTGTGGTCTCCCCTTTCAAAGAAAACAAGGAAATATGTATGTTCTTTTGCTTCCATCGAATAGCTTTTTAAAAATGTGCTACTGCTCTCCTGTATGGGTGTTTGAAATGAATATTTTAAGAATTATAGAACAAAAAAAGTTTTACAACTGTATTAGTGAGTGGTGATCTATACCCAGCTAGTCATACCCCCAAGAAGTGGTTTCTCTTTTCTTTCTCTCTCTTTTTTTTTAACCAATTCCTATTTGCCACCTCCCAGAAATATGGCCAAGACTATTCCATAAAGGCAACAAAAGAAGGTGGTAACTCATTTTAAACAAAGTGAGAACATATTTCTGGCTTCCCCAAGCCAATCATTCACCAGGTTTCAGGTCATGACGGACAGTTCACTAAGGTGACTGGATTCCTCATGCTGACCCCATGAGGTATTTGAGTCTACCTTATTTGCAGCTGAAGGGAAGGGAGGAACTCAAGAACAAGCAGTGAATGTTCCCTGACTGCTTTCAAATGGGCTTAGGGCAAGGGTGGATTCATTCAGAAGAGCTGAACTTCTGAGTCTAAACGTACCAGCATGGACGCCTACTGTCTTTTTGGGATTCCTATACTGTACTGTAAGTATTCAGCACAATGGAAATTGCTAGTTCAGACAATCACTAACTTCTCCCCCTTGCTCCCATTTCTGTATTCCTCTCGCCCCCTCTTCTCTGTCCATCACCATTACGGCCACTTCCTACCATTGTGTGAATCCATCATACAAGAGGGAAGTTGGGAAACAGAAGTAGGCAGCCAGAGAATTGAGACTGGACACACAGCAGCGTCCAGACAGGATCACATGGAACGAACCGTGCATGTGTGCAGGGAATCTCACTTAGCCCCTTCTGATATTTATTTCTTCTGGTCGCTGCTTTGGGCTGGGCAGGACTTTCTATTTCTGATGGTGAATGGACTGTTTGTAGTGATAAGAATATCAACATTTCCTGGCCTTGACTTCAATTTCCTTTTCCTGCCTCCATAGCCTCTCTTTCTGATGGTAACAGTTGATGCCCTTCCCTCTCAGGCAGAGCACAATACTTTAGAATTGAAAGCCCAAGAATATGATATATTTTAGGTAATATGTTTTTCACCATACTTGAAAGAAAATCCAAAAGTAAAACTTTATGATCAGGAGGCAAGGCAGGTACAGCAGCAGGAAGTCAGCTTACCTCAGCGCTCTCCTCATCGCTGGGCACGCTATCAGTCGTTTCACTTTCTGTTCACAGAGAGAAACACATAGTTCCTGTCACTCACTCAAGCTGTTCCGAGACTCAGGCAGCATTTCAAAAGATATATCAGCACTCATTTTTCAAAAGAGAAAGGGGTAACTAAGCTCATCCTCTCCCTCCATTTGTAAGGTCAAACTCTTCTGTGTGGAATACAACAGATTTTTTCAGTTGTCTCATTTCCTGCCCCCAGCCCAAGAGGAAGTAGCTTGGAGTCGAGGGGTGACTGACTTTCCAAGGGCTAGGTGGTATTTATATAGTCACCGCCTCTCACTGTGGATCAGTGTCCCTGTAGGATTCTTTCTGCCCTGCGGCTCCACCCATGGAACCCCACACCTGCCCTCTTCCCGTGTCTGTCAGCACACGATGTCGATGTCGTCCCAGACCACTCCCATCTACGCAGATCCTCCTCATCCTGCTAGGACTTTTGATTTGGATTTTAGAGTTGTATCTCCCACCTTCGGTACTGAGGGCGGACAGATTCGAGGATGACTCAGACATTCACCTAGCGTGCCCTTTCTTTAGGACTTCACACTTGCTATATCCCAGCTCCATCTCCGTAGCTAAATCTTTTTTTTTTTTTCTTCTTCAGAACCAGGGATTGAAGTGCTTATTCCACTGAGCCATCTCTCCGGCCCCTTCCTTTGCTAAATCTTAATTTTTATTTTGAGGTAAGCTTTCACTAAGTGGCTAAGCTGCCCAGGCTGCATCTGAACTTGAAACCCTCCAGCTTCTGAGAGTGCTGCAGTTCCAGGTGTGTGCCACCACATCCAGCCTGGGGTCCCCTCCTGAATGTGGCTGGAACCTGTGCCTTGCTTTCAACCAGCAGAATATAGCAAAGATGATGAGATGCACATATTACATATTCATGATTGTGTCACGTAAGACCAAACCTGTCTTTTGAAGAGATCCTCTTGCTAGCTGGCTCACATGGCAAAGAATCTAAGTACTGTTTCTGGGCAAAAGCCAGCAAGAAACTCAGAGGATCTTGATTCAACAACCTGCAAGAAACTAAATTATGATAAAAGCAGCAGGTGCTTCAAACTGGACTTTTCTCCACTTGACTTTCAGATGAAAAAACAGCTCTAACCAACAAGGGACTGCAGGACAGCAAGACTGCTGGACAGGATGTGAGGAAGCCTGGACTCCTAAGCCACAGAAACTAAGGAAGAAGAAATGCTGTGTTGTGCCACTAATTTAGTGGCTGCACTGTCACATACCAATAGGTAACTAATCTGTGGCCATCCTGACTCCATCTGCCAGCTGTGAGACACAGAGCAGGTTTTCTCACTGATCTCCAGTTTATTCATCTGAAAAATCGAGGGTGTTACTTGTCTCCTTGAAAAGGGGATTATGAGATGAGTAATTGCGAGGGCATTTGGGAAAGGTCCAGCATGGGGCCTGGCACCCAGCACACACACAAATAATCAGCATTGTTCAGCATTGGATTTGCATGAAGGCTCCATTGACAGAGTCAAATTCAATAGCTAGTGATTACACATCACCTGCGTGTAGAGTACAAGTATTCAAAATTTTTTCAAGATTCACAGCCACTGCAATATGAATGCATTGAGTATAGAACTTGCAAAATTCATAGGCTCCTAAAGATCGCTTCGCCTGGGTCCTTTATTCTAGCGCACAGATGAAAGAGGAAGTGTAAGTTGGCATCCGTGGAGCACTGTGGGTCAGGCCAGGCTATCATCTTACAGGCAGCTCTTGTCTAGCCCCCACAAGGAGGCTAAACTGGAAAGCAGTTACTTCCCCCAATGTGTAGAAAAGCTAGTATGCTCCACAGCCATCTACCTTCTCCCATCCTGTGCCTACTGAGGGCCTGGCCTCCAGGTTCGTTATCTTCCTGGTGGCATAAGTGGGCAGGATTTAGGGTTTCACCCCAGATGGCACCCCTTCTAGCACTCAGAGTACTAATTATACCCCAAACTCCCTATAAATTAAAGGTTAAAGTACACATGGACAAACAACTCACAGGTGCATTCCATAAGCAAACAGCAAGCAAGGACTCCACAAGTTTCACCCAGGAGTGTTCTGCATGCTGCTCAGCCACTGTTCAGGGGATTCAGACAAGCCTGAGTGGTTGCCAAGGGCTGACCACGGGCAGCTAAAGGACGGGCCACTGTACTCCTCACATGGGGCGTGCTTCCCACAAGCACCACCAGCCACCAGAAACAGATGCCCAGAGAAGGCCTCAGCCTCCGCCTCAGCTCACAATGAGCTCAGCTGCAAAAACAAACTGGCAAATGAGGCACAAGAAATGTCTCCAGACAGAAACAAAAGAAGAACAACAGAAAAGGAAACCTCCCTCCCAACATAGCCCCCACACTGGCTCAGTCTCCAGAGAAGGCAGGACTACTGCTCTCAGAAGGAAAATGAGGAACAGAGATGTTGAGAAATTTGCCAAAGTCGCCATCTGAGTCAGCACAGTAGAGAGAAAACAAAACTGCACTTGTGATTCCAGGGACCCACACCAAATGCAGGCCCTCCGCTTTCCTGCTGGCTCTGCCTCTGATGAAACTCCAAGATCCTCTTTTCATTTTTGTGCTTAGCTTTGTTTGTGTTCTGAGGCTAAGGTTTCTCTTCCTTCTATGCAGACCAACCCCCTCCATTCCTAATGACACTTCTTAAATTCCATGGTCTTCTGTTCCTTTCTGCTTCAAAAAAACCAAACAAAACAGGCCTGCTTGGGGGCTGAAGATTTGGGCAAATGAGCCATTGACACCGCAGTTCTGGGACTTCACCCAGTCCAATCTGCAGCTGCTGGAGGATTTGGAAGCCAGATCTTACTCCTTGGTGAGACCTTGCTAAATGATCACGAACTCGGGCAGAATATTAATGTCCTCCAACCACCCGTGTTTCAACTTTAGGGGAAAAGTTGGGGATAAGAAAGATGTACATTATGAACTTGCATTTTTGGCTCGCTCAAGAGGTAGGCAAGGAGCATCATTTCTAAATTAGTATCAACTGCTTTGAAAAAGTTCCAAACTGTTGTAGGTCCTCAAACAAAGGCTCCTATGTGGAAGACTTGGTTGCCAGCTTGGGGTACTACTGAGGGTTGTAGAACTTTAGGAGGCAGGGCCTACTAGAAGGAAGTTAGGCCATGGGGAATGTTCCCTAGCAGGACACTCTGGGACCTCGGCCCCTCCTCTCTCTGTCTCTCCCACTTCCCAGCCACCAGGACTGAAGCAGCTTTGCTCCATTCCACACTCTCCACCATGCTGTTCAGCCTTGTCACTGGCCCAGCATGTAGGGCCACCTGACCACGCAACGGAGCTGTGAGCCAAGATCAAGTTCTCTTTGTTCTAAGTTGTTTAGTTTACATGTTTGGTCACAGCAACAGAAAGCTAACTAACACAGTGAGGTTTCTATTGAAAAAGAAATAGCCTTGAACACCTTCAGCTTGTGGCTCCAGCCCAAGAATCTCAGCCCCTTCTGTCTAGATGAACAACAGTTTTCAAGACTGTTCCTGCATGGTGTCCCTATTTCCTGTTCCTTTGATTTTACTGCACTGCTGCCATTTCCTAAGTGACTTCTTATGTGACAAATGAGTTTACTGTAGCTGCTGCTTCTTCTTCAACGTTACTGCAGAAATACTGTCATTAGTATGCCATTTCCCCTTATAATTCATTTTTTAAAAATTAACTTTGAATACAATTGAATTTTAAAAAAATGGAGCGCTGCACAAGCATGGTCTGAGTAAGCTGAAAGTGCTGATGCAGCAGTACCAGGTATCTGTGCAATTCAACCAATCCTTGGACCCTATTTTCTTTTACTAAACCATCAACATCCTAATAACATCATAGTACCACAGATCAGGCAACGGGCCACTTCAAAGTAAACCTTCAAAAATACACTGTGGGCTGGAGGTGTGGCTCACCAGTAGAATGCTGCCTAGCAGGCATGAAACCCCGGGTTAGACCCTCAGAACAGAAATAAAGAAGCAAATGCACAAAACCACGATGACTACCTCATGGAGTGTGCCCTAGATAGGACTTTGGAGCATTATTCCCCAGGATAAACATTTTATAGACCAAATTAAAATTATATATTGCCATAAGTATTCAGTACATGTATTTTCACTCAAAGAGACTCTTCCTCGCCATATTGAATCATGGAAGAGAAGACCGATTTGAAAAAAATTCATGTTCTTTTATAATACTACTGGGATTAAATTTCAATGATCAGTAGGGAGAAAAAGATACTAGACAAGTTTCTAAATAGCAGCTTCCTAAACAGGTGAATGAAGGTGGTTAGAGAAGGCTGAACTTTGGTTTGAATAACCTGAACAAAGGAAGTTTGCTAAGAACAAGAGCCAAACAGCCTTCTACTGGGGAGCCTAAAACAAGAAAAGTGAGTGCAGAAAGCACTTCTTCCTAGCAGAATGTTATAAATTCCTGACTAAAAGGCGAACTAGCCGTAGGTACATCAAGTTTTCTTCTGTGTCTGTAAGTTCTAGAAAAGTGGCAGTGAGAACATTTGGCTCTATTCAGTAAGACACTCTAAAGGATTCTGGAGCATTCAGACAAGGAAATCCATGGAAAGAGCCACAGGCCGGGCTCTAGCAAAGCCTCCTGCTGCCTGCCTTCCTGGCACTGAATCTTTCTTTAGCAATCTATGCAAATATCCTGAAAAAGGTAATGAAATTTTCATTTCTCCTGCATGGATCGGCTGTCCTCAGAATTCTTCTGCTAAAGCAAAATGCCGCAGCTGATGGAAGAGCAGGAGGAGGTCTTCCAGAAGTTTCAAGAAGACTTCAGGAAAGTCTTAACAGGTGAACATATTAGGCTGTTTTAAATCTCTACCCTTGGCTGCTTCCACAATGCTGGCAGCCTCAGTTTGCTGTAGTTCGATCCCCACAACACTCCAGCCATGCAAAAGTGCCCTGAAGGCATTCAAGGAGCAA
>NW_004524690.1:5425360-5459975 GCF_000260255.1 Octodon degus
ACACACACACACACACACACACACACACACCCTGACTGTAATAATTCCAGCAGCAACATAGCATAGAAAAAATGGCATGAGCTTTTAAGCCATAGCTATGTAAGTACAATTATCAATAATCATGCCTCAGATAAACCTCATGGTTTATCCAGCTATGCAAGTACAAGCAAAATGACTTGGCACTTCATATTTCTATGATTTCTACTATAAAGTTAGGGTGTAAGCATTCTGCTTTACCTCCTTAGTGGGCTTCTGTGAAAGCTCAAGAGAGACTGTGGTGTGTGGATGAGTCCAGGGCAGCACAGCATGCAGGAGCTAAGAACAGGCCTTGACCCCAGCTACACACAGATTCTGTCTGTGCTACCAGCTTTTCAGCCCTGCACAGGCTTTACCTCTGTCAGCCTTATATTTTTGCTGTTAAAAAAGGTTTAAAGATGGTGCCCTGGCTGGAAAGGTTATTCTCTTGATAAATAAGCAAGTTAATCAATAGCAAGCATTAAGCATAATTCTGAGGGCATAATACACTGACTCCACATACAATAAATAATATAGTTATGGGAAGCTGGCTAAGACCCAAAAAAGACTGGCACATATGAGCTCAAAATATGTTTGATGAAGGAGCAACTGATGAGAAGCTTATCCTGATTGACAGATTGTAAATTTCCTGTAGCACAGTGTTCTCATAGTCCTTTTATGTAGAACAAGTTAGGATGCATGATAAATGAAATCAGACCTGTCTGGAGTAGCCAGCTTCATTGAGATGGAAAGTAAGCTGATGGCTGCCAAGGCTGGGGCAGACAAGGAAAATGGGGAGTTACTGCTGAAGGGCACAGAGTTTCAGTTTTGCAAGACAACAGGAGTTTTGGGGACAGATGGGAGTAAGGACAACTGTATAGCACAAATGCACTTAAGGCCACTTAAAAGTGACAAATTTTATGTTATATATCTTTTACCACAAAGGGAAAAAAATTTTTAAAAAGAGTTGGCACAGTGGTCTAAAGGCCTGTGTGGCAAGCACAAGGACCAGGGTTCGATCTCTGGTACTGCATGCCGTGCTGGCCCCAGCCCGGACATGCTGTGTCTGCCACTGAAACTGGGCATGGTGGCACACACCTGTAATCCCAGCACTGGGGAGGCTGGGACAGAAGGATCACTAAGAGTCTGAGCTGTATAGTGAGACCCTGTACCAAATAAGTAAATAAAAGCTTTAAAAAATAAAAAAGAAAGTTGGCTTTCAAGAACCATGAGGTTAATCTAGTGGCTGGCAATTTACAAGCAACCTCTCATTTGAATCCACTCTAATTGTCATGCTGACTCAGTGGCAGTTACTGGTGGCCCCTAACTGGAGGACATTCTGTTCAGCTATGTGTAAGAATACTGGGAAGAATCCCTGAGTCAGTTACTAGAGCTCACTGTAGCTGCCCAGGAGATGGGCTCTACTTTTTATTTTTAATATTTTCAAGCAATAACACTGAGCCAGAATTTACATTTCCTAATTATGATTGAGTTCCAAAAAATTAAATGGAGATGATCAGGAAGAGAGTGCAAGGTGACGTAATACTGGTGGAAAAAGGAGCCATCGTTTTCCGACTGTTTACAATCCTGCGACTCTGTCTGGACCAGTTCCTGCAGTTATGGGGCCAACTCCGTAGGGACTTAGAAAGGGGCTCAGTCGCCTGGCTCAGTTAGAAGTTGTTCTAAATAGGAAGAAAGTGAGAAAATATGTGGGAGTGACAAGTAAATCAAGTAGGATGGAATGCATTTAGTGATGACACTGAGGGCTGAAAGCTGAGTTCAAACCTTGGCCCGCACTCTGGAGCAAGTTCGTTCACTCTCCACAATAAAGGAACTAAATAGAAGAGATGGTTGCTAAGGTTCTATCCAGCCTCACAAACTTGAGATTCCACTAGAACTCTCTGTCAGACACTTTTATATGAATAAATTACACTCTGATGAACCACTTTCCCCAAGAAATCTTCTGAGTTATGAATGAACTTGTTATGTGTAATCAAGTAAAACAAAAATGTTGTAAGTGTGGGAGATAGCTTGGCAATCTAAGCACCTGCCTGGCAAGCACAAGGACCTGGGTTCGATCCCCCGTTCCCATGCTGTGCCAGTCCTGCATCATGCTGGCCTGAAATCATGCTGGCCACTGAAACCAGGCATGGTAGCCCATGCCTGTGATCTCAGCACTGGGGAGGCTGAGACAGGAGGATCACTATGAGTCCAAGCTGCATAGCAAGACCCTGTACCAGACAAATAAATAAATCTTTAAAAAGAAGAAAAAAGAATGCTGTGAGCATCCTTCTAATTGAGAGCAAAAGTGTTCAAGAAGATCACTGTCAAGAAAACAAAAGTAAGAGTAACACTAGCAAGAACATTTCCAAGGACAGAAGAGACTCTTTGCTGAGTCGTGACACAAGACTAAGGGATGGCCCTGACTTGTTCCCCATTCAGTCCCCACTGCCCCCTCCTGCCCACTTACCTGCGTAGGAAGACACAGGGGAAATCTGCAGGGGGTACAGTTCACTCAGGCTGACGGGCTGCTCGTCGCTCTCAGTGGTCACCTCCACAACTTGGCAAATGTCTGGCGGATTGGTGACAATCTCCTGATCCTCAATGTTGCCATCCAGGTGGGACTGTCCTACAACTTCAAAGAAAAGAAAACCATCATGCACCAAATTCTTCCAACTTCACAGTTTCCAGGATATACTTTCAAGAAAGAAAATCTCCAACACAGACAGATCACCAGCCAGGAATAAACGTCCTGGCTGCCACATGTCGCCTGCCAGGAAGTTGGAAAACAAACCTGAGTTCTGAGTTAATGTCTCTAGAAAAACAGCTTGCAGTGGCTGGGCTCCCAAGGTCTGTCCCTAGGATGTCTTCAGTTGTGTGTCCTATGGCAGTGTTCTAAACTCAACCCAGTGACAGCCAAGGTTACAGGCTGCATGCAGCCCGAGCCCCAGGCCTGGCAGGATGGTACATTGAATCCGACCCGTTTCTGTTCTCTGCTTTTGTCCTAAAAGAAGGTGCTGTGTTCTTTTTCTGAATTCTATGGTCTAGGCAGACATCACCAAACCGTAAGGAGGAGGAAAAGCCACACAAACCCACTCCATTGTTATTTTCAGCAGTGGGGCATTGCACTCAAACTCCTAGTTTTCTTCCTGCTCAGAATATGACTAAGAGGCCAAAATTTCAGAACAATGAAATATGGTCAGGTTTCCAATTCTAAAAAAGTTAGAATTGGAAAAATGAATTCTCACTAATTCTGGCTCTGAATCAGCTTTTTTGAGATAATTATTAACTCACATATAGCTATAAGAAATACCAGATGGCCAATGATATAGTTCAGCGGCATAAGTGCCTGCCTGGCAAGCCCAAGGTCCTGAGTTTGATCCTCCAGTACCAAAAAAAAGAAAGAAAGAAAGAAAGAAAGAAAGAAAGAAAGAAAGAAAGAAAGAAAGAAGAAAGAAAGAAGAAATACTAGGGAGATTTTGTGTATCTTTTTAGTCAGTTTCATCCAATGATAACATCATTCAGCTATGTATGGTGGCACATAATCCCAGCACTTGGGAGGCTGAAGCAGGATTGCCATGAGTTTGAGGCCGGCCTGGGCTACATAATCTAGTTGAAGCCAAATCTGCACTGCATAGTGAGACTCTGTCTCAAAAAATAATAGTATAAAACTAGAGTCCAATATCACAACCAGAATACTGATATTGATAAAAATCCATCATCTTGTCCAGATATCCTCAGTTTTACTGTTACTTTTTAATGTATCTGTATGTGTGAACTTAGTTCTATCCAATTTTGTCACCTAAGTAGTTTCATCTACGTACCACCACAGTCAAAATAGTAACAACTTCCACCGTGAGTACCTCTCATGTTGCCCTTTTGTAACCACACAGCACCTCCCCATCCACTTCCTTATCCCTAATCCCTGTCAACTACTAATCTGCTTCTTGTTTCTATAATTTTTATCACTTCCAGGATGTTACATACATGGACTAATACAGTAATTCACTGGCTTTTTGTACCCCAAATAATTCTCTGGAGAGTCATCCAAGTTGTTGAGTGTATCAAGACAGTTCTTCTCTATTGCTGAGTGGTATTCCATGGTATGGATATAGAACATCTGTTGAACTAGTCAACCCCTGAAAGACTTACAGATTGATACCAGTCTTTGACAACTACAAACAAGGCTGCTAAGAAAGTCTGTTCATGCTTTATTGAAAAAGTTTCCATTTCTCTAGGACAGATGATGCCCAAGAGTGCAATAGCTGACTCATATGGGAATTGCATGCTTAGTTTTACGAGAAACCTCCAAACTGTTCCCCAGTGGCCCCATTATTTCATATTCTCCCCAGCAAAGTCTGAGATATTTCTTTTCTCTGAATCTTCACAAGTATTTGGTACTGTCACTGTTTTTTTTTAAATATTATTCTAGCCATTCGTATAGGTAAGCAATGATGGTCCACTGTGTTTTGAATTTCACAGCACTGTCTTAATTTTAAACAGAACTGACTTCACACCGCTGCTGGCAGCTGAAAATAAAATGCCCATGAAAACTGGCTCTAATGAATAATGAAGATAATAAGAAGTCCTATTATTTATAGAGAAACTTGGGTACAGAGTGGTAGAATTGACTTGTCCAAACTCACAGGGCTTGGATGCTGTGCAGTGCTCTATGTTCTCTTCTTGAAGTACTTTTGTTTGTGATGAAATTCTGTTGCAAAAGCTTGAGGTGGAGGGATAAGAATGCTTCTTGGGGGATTTCTACACAGGGAAGGTTTCAGAGGGTAGTAGGAACTGAGATGCTCATTAATAAAAGAAGGGTCAGAACATGCTGGAAAAGACGACTGGGGTGTGATAACAGAGTCTACAAAGCCACAGAACACAGAATGGAAAGGAAATTTGGTGCTATTTAGGTTTTCCTGGCAGGGATATAATTACAGAAAAGGAAGGCAGGCAATATACAGCAGGCGGACTTCCAGATTCTGATTTCATACTTCGGACTATCGTGCTTGAGGATGAGGACATCAATTACACAGTTCACTGGACTTGGACTGAATGCTGATGCTGATCTCTCTGAGGCTTCTTCAGTTTTTTCTCCCCAGTAAATAACACAGCAAGAAAACACAGCAAGAAAAAGATAAAGTCATATGCTACCCTGTGTGTGTGTGTGTGTGTGTGTGTGTGTATGTGTATGTGTGTGAGTGTGTGTGTGTGTGTGTGTGTGTTTACAGGGAAGGAAGGACAAAAATAATACCTGGAAATTTAGGCAATTAGGGGCTCATGTACATTTGATTTAAATCAAGGCCACCTTCACAAACGGAACTCCAGAATGCCTTTCTTCTCCACACTGTCCCTCTTACAGAGACAACAAGCAGTCATGACTAAAAGCAACGGCAGTGGCTCAAGCATCTCCCCAGGTCTGTCCTGTTGTTCCAATGATTTTTTTCTCCAAGTGCTTTTTCCCTCAGTGCTCAACTCCTTATTCAACTAACAAGGACTTGCACAGCACCTGCTTGGTATAGACCATATTATCCAATAAACACTAGGAGGGGCTGGAAGGGTCACGGAGACCAGGGTGAGTCTGTAAGGAGTCTACTCAGTGACAGGCCGGCACAACATCCTCTGGAGCAAGTTTAAGGCAGTGAATACGTGGGAAAAAAGAAGAAGAAGGGGAGAGATACAGGGATGAAAGCTGTGGAATCCAAGACTTCCATGGGGCAACTCCTTAGGTGGAGGTGGAGCAGAGGGCAGTCTCTGAATGGCCTCAGCTTCGGGAGCCCTTCCTGACTCTTCCAGCACAAGCTGGCCTCTCTTTCCGGCGGCGAGTGCCTCTCATTCCCTGTCCTTGGAGCTCAGCCCAAACTACACCAGGAAACAGTCTTGTAGCATTTCCTGGCTTTCTGCCTCAGAAAGAAACCTTGTTGCTAGTCAACTCTATATATCCTTATTTTTCTCTTTATTTGTATATATCATATCTTGTCAAAGGAATGGCCACTTCTCTCCTTCTGAACATGGAGAGCACTTCAGAAACTTTCCAGCTTTGAAGTCAAACCCTACAAGACAGGGAGAAAGATCCCATCGTCTGAGATGTGCTCTACCTGCGCTCTGACACCATTACTAATCTGCCTCTGTACGTAACACTCTTCTGGGTACTAGATGATAACCCAACTGATAAATAGTAACACCAAAACCTAATTTGCTTTTTCTTTCTTTTCTCTTTTCCATTCTTTCTTTCTTCCTAGAATATAACTGGTCTCCCTCTAACCCTCCCCCCCCAAAAAAAAAAAATCCTACCAAGCCTAGGAAGAAAGCACAAATATGGTCCCCATTTTAGACATAATTCAAGTTTGCACAGTCAGCAAGTGGCAAAGTGCCTTCCTGGCAAGTGCAAGGTCCTGAGTTCAATTTCTAGTACACACACACACACACACAAAAAAAAAAAAAGTGGCAGAATCAGGAGTGAAGGTCAGCTTTACCTGACCCCAAATTTCAAATCTTTTGTGCCATAGTCTCCGTGACAGAAAAGTTAATGACATTCAAACTGAGCTACGCTTGGCGTTTTAAGCCCCTCAGGATAAAACCTTTCAGATCTCACCTTAATGAATCTTAGGCTCATAACCAACAGTGAAATTTCCTTTCAATAGTTCTCTACTGGGTGCCAAGGAAATTCTCAAATGGTTAGCTGAGTTAGGAATCCACCCACCTCCTCCAGCTTAGTAAGGTCAGCACACCATGAGAGGCCCCCACAGGAGTGTAACTTTATCTGAAGCTAGTAGTTGAAAATTGCAATATTATTCATGGCTGGTTACTGACGGACCAGTTTGATTGCTTCAAAGGTCATTCCTACTTTATTAACAATTGTTGACTCTGTGTCAGGCTCCACTTGAAAAGGCAGGTTGCTCCCATGCTCGGAAAAAGTGCTTCAAAGTGGAGACTATTAGATACAGGAAAGACTTGGAGGAGCCGTAGGCTGTCATATTATAGTTGACATGCTGAACCTTGGAGCCCAGGTTAATTACCAAGGTCATCCAAGTGGATGCAAGGTCAAGAAGTAAAACCTACTTTGCAGAGCCTACAGAAATCAAGACCACCAGCTTCAAATCATAGGGAGAAATTTCTCCTTGACCCTGAGAGTTTAGGTATTGAAACTGGTTAAGACCAGCCCTGATAACACAGCATAGGTGGAGGCTACTTTTCCTCCTCACACATACTTTAATTTGACTTTGATAATGTAACCATAGTCGTATTATTTTACCATCTTCTAAACAAAGAACAATTTATCTGTACACTTCCTATGATCATTACAACAACCCTGTGAGATAGGAAGGATCAGCTTACTATTTCCATTTTATATATAATTCATGTATAAAATGTATGCATAATTATAAATGACATTATGTCTGCATATATAATTCCACATATTTCCATTTTACCAATGCTGTGTGTATTACTTCCAATTTATATATAAATTGAGTCTCAGAGAGACCAGGGAAGTTTGTCTAAGATCATATGGGAAATAAAAAACTTTAGAAATAGGTCCAGAACCCAAGTTCTTTAACTTCAAGTCTAATGCTCTTGTCTCTGTAACAATAGCCATGACTTGTATTTTATAAAATATAGTCACTGTTGGTTTGGAGTAGTGGTGACAGACACAGTCGTAATGGGGTCAGTAAGCTCAGTGACACAGAAAGGTCCACTCCTGCTCAGGCCAGCTGCAGGCCCTCCCCGCACCTCACATGAGGCAGGTGCAGCAGCAAGGGAGAGGGCCTGAGGCATTGGATACTTTGACCCCTTAGAAAACAGAATCAAGGGGGCCTGCCCATTAGCTCAGGTGCTTAAGTGCCTGCTGAAACAAAAAGAAAACAGAATCATGTGTTCCACCAGAGGGAGCAGAAAATGCGTCCCAGTAAAAATTTAGTAGAGGTAATTAATTTCTCAGGGTTAGCAAGCTGGGGGCAGAAATGTGGGTAAGACATTATGGATCGCTCTTCTAAATAGAACTGCTGGGGCTTTGGTGGCTGCATCCCTTTCCTGACACATGGCCATCTACAAGTTAGACTTTTCAGAATAACTGAAGTTTAAAAAGTGGCACAGAGCTGGGCGTGGTGACGGGCACCTGTAGTTGTAGTGCTTGGGAGGCCAAAATGGGACCACTGTGAGTTGGAGGCAGCCTGGGCTACCTAGTAAGTTCAAGGCCAGACTAGACTAAATAGTGAGACTCTGTCTCAACACACACACACACACACACACACACACACACACACACACACACACACTATAAAAGTGGTGGGCAGGGACAAGGTGACCCCAGAGAGGATGGGGACTCAGGTGTTTGCCTTGGGGACTATGATGACACAGTAATACTAGCATGTTCAAAAATGACTATGTAAAGGGCAAAATGAAAGCAGGGGCCAGGTACACAAAGAAACAGTGTCAGAATGAGAAGGAGCTGGATGACAAGGTTGAAAAAAGAACAGCCAAGCTCTAGAGTCCAGAGCTGCAGGTCAGCATACGAACATGTCCCCATTCACAAAGCCACTTCAAGGACCAATGTACCAAAGAAAAAGAAACTACACAATGACCTCTGTGTGTGAGGGCACTGGGCTTTCTTGGCTCCTTCTTGCATAGAGTTTTCTGCGGCTGGGACTTTTGCAGGGGAGCTGATATTATTGGATGCATTGTCTCTGACCTCCACTGGTACTGGGGAGTTGCTTCACCCTTCCAGAAGTTCCACGGCACAACTGTCACCCCCTGAAGTGAAAAAGACTGTCCCCTTCAAAAGAGTGCCCTCCCTTTAAAGATCCTCCTAAAACTACTTTTTATTTTGTACATGTAATTTCACTTGTTAATGACCAGGAAAATGCAAAACACTAGGGGACAGTGGGAATGGGAAGCGATACCTCGGCAGCCTGGTATGATCATCCTCAACTATACAAATTATGGTGGCAGACGCTGCCATCCTTTGGTTCTAAGAGAACCCACAGGGCTCCCCAGCCCCTAAGCTGTGAATTTGTTCTCTCATGCTTTCAGTCTCCTCTGCCGATATTGGGGTTTCCAGGCTGGGCTAGCAAAGCTGCTTGAATTTCACTTTAGAAAAAGTCAAGTTGGAAGCAACTGCCAGAAAAGAATGTCCTCCAAGGTGCACCGGGAGCAGCCAAAAATAGACAAAATCCAAAACACTTTACTTCCTACTGGCAATGTGTCTAGTCACTTCAGCTGGCTTTATGTACTTCAGAGTGATGAATAGTCCACATGTTTCCAAGCAGCCTTTGCTCTATTGCAGAGTGGGATTACCTTTTATCAAGAAACACAATGGTTCGAGAAAATACAGCCTGGCCAGTCAGACAGAAGGTCCACACCTGCAACCTTCTTCCAGTGGCCTGAGATCATTTCTATAGCGCTCAGCAGAAGTGCTGTTACGTGGGCAAGGAGCCAGCAAGAGCTCAGAACAATTCAACATGTTGGCTTCTTCCACTTCCTAAACACAGAAGCCACTGCACATACAACAAAAACTCAGTGCTAAAGAAAACCAAAACTAAAAATAAAGAGGATTTCCTCCCTCCCTCCTCTTAAAGGGAAAGCAGAGACAGGCTGTTTAGATGCTAAACACAGGTACTTAAGCACACAGGAGCTCAGGAACCTTAGAAGACGTATTTCTACATGGAGACACCACATACTTTAGGGGTGCACAGCTGGCTGACTCTGAAAGTACTTCCAGTTGTTAATAGGGAGGGCAGCAAGGACAGGACACAGCCCTCTGATGGGTGTGTGTGTGTGTGTGTGTGTGTGTGTGCGCGCGCGCACGCACATGTGTGCACATGCGCATGCATGTGTTTCTGCTGTGGCAAGAATAAAAGTAAAACATTGAAGCAATCAAACAAGAGTTCATTTGTCAGGGCAATAGCACATTTCACATTTTGCACACAGTGTTATTTGCTTAGGAAAACAGCCACCCCTGTCCGGAATGCAAATATACCTGTGGCTAGCCTCAAATGAATTCGGGTATTGATTTCCAGTCCATTCCCCTAGCTGAAAATCTCCAACACAACATTTTTCTAAAAACTATCATGTGCAGTATACATTTTAGCTCCTAATTTTAATCTTATAAACACGCTCATCGAAGTAGGATGAAATCACCTCACATCTTTCACACTGGGACTCAAACACAAAGCTGAAATGAAATGTGGTTTCATTCACTACTAAAGGCAAGAAAGGGTGACATTTTGAAATAAACCATGATGCAAGACAAAGGGAGAGAGAGACAGAGTATTCCAAATGCCACAGTGGCCTTGGGATCTGAATCCCATGTTTATCCACAAATCACATGGACTAAGATGGCTAATAAATAATCAGACAGGAGGCACTGGGTAAAGGCTCTGTGCAGGGTTCAAAGTTAGAGACAGAGCAATCATGACCAACAATCAAATACTGTCCTCTTTATAATCCTTGATAGATATACTTCACATATACACCTTCATAAGGCCACCAATTAATGAAAAATTACAGCCAAGCTCGTTTTGTTTCAAGTCATTATTAAGCTGACATAGAATCATATCCTGAAGGCTCAATCAAATCGAACTTTAAAAAGAGAGGGGAGACAGGACAGAACTGGAGGACCTTCCTCTAAGTGAATTAAGCCAGGTGCACAAAGACAGTGACTGCTTGACTTCACCCATATGTAAATCTGAAGGAGCCACTTCACAGAATCAGAGAGAACAGAGGGGGTTCTGGGTGTTGGGGCCAGGGATGAGGACTGGGCAAAGGGAAGATGTTTGGTCAGAAAGTTTCAGAGGCATATATACACTGAAGGAATAAGTTTTAGTGATCTGTTGTATACTTAATGATTTTTTTGTTAATAATTATGCATATTTCAAAATTCTGAAAAGGTAAAGGTTCAGCGATGGGATTATAGATGGTCACCACTACACCTGCCCAACTGTACTCTGGCAGGCTCAGTCAGCTCTGGGAGCAGGGCTGGTGTGGCATATGGTGCTGGGGATTGAATCACAGTCCCTGCATGTGCCTAAGCTTGCCTAAGCAGGCACTTTAGTCTGCTGAGCTATCTTGCCAGCTCCATGTTAAACACTTTTAACCCTCAAAAAAATAAGGTGGTGAGATGACAGATACGTGGATTGTCTTGAACACATACCTCAAAACATGACACTTAATCCCATAAGCAAACAGTTCTTATTTACCAATTAACAATAAATAAATAGCACTAAAATGGATAAGGAAGACCCCAATGCAGTTCTTACTTTAGCTTGGCGTATCATCTGAGGCTGGCTTCAACACATACATGAAGAGGAACTCCCCAAACCAACCAACCCACTCAAAATAAGATGAGTCTGAAGAAATCGTGCTGGAGTTAGACAAACAGCTTCCTTTTTTTGAGGGCTCAGTGGGTCCTCTGTGCACTTTCTAGGGATTGCCCGCCAAGGGAGGTAAGGTGAAGAAGAAACTGGAAGGGAGATGATCTCACCACAGTGGGGGTGAGAAGAAGCTGGGGCCAAGCAAAGAAGGGGCTCTGGAAGGAAGACAGCTGGGCTCCAGCTCAGACCAGCCACCTCCGTCAGAGGAACTCAGTTTGCAGCTCCTCCCTGGGAAGAGAGAAGGGTACTTGGCCTCTGAGATAGATCTCAGCTCAAAATCCACTGTGTGACAAAAATAGGGGGAAAACCAGGCCAAACTGCCTTACACGATTTGTCCCTCACACACTGCATTCCCCAAGGATCTTAGTGTGCACAATGGTCCTGACGTGTGATTCTACTTCCACAACTCCAAAGCCCAGAAATAAAAGCATCCAGCCTAGATGCTTATTCTTATAGCGCTTTGATCTCTCTGGTTCTTATTAACATCAGAAGCCTTGACTACAGCAAAGTTTCATGAAGCAAAGGTACCCATGGATCAAGAAGCCCCAGCTCTCAGCCCCAGGCTGAGCCAAGTTCATGTCCAGGTCTCCATCTTGCACAGGGTCCCCGCTATCTATTTACTATGGCATCCCAGTGTGACTCTACTAACATGCACTTCACAGCTCATCTCTTTGCCTAAAACCCACCAAAGGGTAGCATTTGCATTGTGCGGATGTAAATATCCAGGTATTCTACTGTCAATGCTGTGTTCCAATTAACTTTTATAGCAACTCCCCCTCCAGTAATGTGAGATCAAACCCAACCTCCTTCCCAGGGCCTACAAAAGCCCCTGTAACACCTCTGACTACTTCTGAGGAAGACCTCATGTGTCTCACCTGGCTTACTATGCCATGCCACACTGACATCACTTCTGTTCCTCCACTGTTTCCACCCAGGGTCTTCATGGGCACTGTGTCTGCCCCACACCTCACTGATGGTCCCCCCAACAAGCCACTTTCAGTAATCCCCTGAGAACTCCCAATCTAAATCTGCTCCAGGTTACTTTCCCTCATTGCCCTGTTCTTGTCTTTACTGTATTTACCATAAATAGGAAGGCTGTGGGTATTGTGGGTCTGTTTACAGTCTGCATCTCTCCATGAAAATAGGAATTGGGTCTGTGTTGTTCCTCTGTGTACTTCCTGTTTATAGTACTGAGAGGTACATGGACAGTACTCAAAAATATCTGTTGAATCAGACTGTGACTTTGTCAACAAAGCTCCATGCTTCAGCTTCTTGGCCTGTAAAGTGAGCTCCCCTCTATATCAGGGGTGCACAGAACAGTTGCAGAGAGGACTATTAAGGGCATTCTTTCCTCTCTTTAGTTCCCAAATTAATTACTCCTCTGTTCATGACTAAATAGTGAAAGATTAATAACTGCTAACCATTAGCCACTGGAAGAGAAAGACATTTTTCCGGGAAGTTGCCTACTCTTTAGGCCAATCTGTCTAACTTCCTTTATGTGACCTTCAAAGGCCTTTATTTTTCAGTCCTGAAATCTAGGGACAGGAACTGGGATTCTAAGATTGTTCCAAAACTTCCTCCTATTCAAGATCTCTGTTTTCCAAATTTTAGACCTTGGAGTGCTGCTTGTGTATATAAAAAATAAGATGTCAAAACAGTTTACCTATGATGTTCACCGTACTATCCACTTCATTTTTTATAGCTGAAGTCAGGACCGCATACTCAGGAGAAAGATCACTTACTCCATTACTAAGCCCCAAAGATGACTCAACTGGTTCTTGCTAGGAAGAAGAAAAGAAAAAAGAATTGAGAATACTTTCTTCCCCCTCATTTTTCTTAGCTTATATTCTACTCTTTGTCTAATTTCTGTAACAACAGGATGATTCGTGCCCCTCTTACAAATGCATCCTCTGCCTCTTTAAATCAGCAGTGAGCTACAGCAGCTCATTTCTGCAGTGTGTGCTGCTGGATACTTAATTTCTTTCATTTTTCTTCAAGGAAAAGGTACCAGCCCATCTGGCTTGCCTTTAGGAAATGGTTACTGCTGCAGACAATAGCACTGGTGGTAAGCAAAGTTGCAGTGCTAGCCTTGTAAAACACTGCACTCCATAGATTCCAAGTCTTCCTTTCTTCTCCAAGGGCGATCTTGGAAGAGTCGGGCCACCACTTCTATAATTACTTCTTAGAAGAAGCTACCTCAACAACTGGTCTGAGAACAAGAACCTAGTGGAAGCTGTGGATGGATTCTCTTCAGATTTGGTTTGCTATGGGCTTGGGGTCTTTGAGCATCCTGAACTAGGTAACCACTGGTAGCATGGGCCATACTCCTTCTCTCTGGCTGAAGTCCAGGAGCTCAATCCCAGACCCATGGCTTCACATCAGTGTCCTTTGAGCGCCTAAATATCCTATCCAGCCCAAGAGGCTATACATTCTTATTCCTGAAGTGAGAATAAATTCCTTTCTCATTACAGCTCTCAGTGTCTGCTTCATTCAAGTGTGTGTGAACTTTCCATTCCTGCAGTACTAGCCAGCCCCCAGAGAGCCAGCCCAGGCACACATTCACTTTCAGCATTTTGAGGAGAGAATTTTCTCAAGATAAGACTGCATTTGCTTCAAAGATAGCAATAAGCCAGACAAAAGCCACACAGAACAATTCCTGAAGATTTCAAAACAAAGAAGAAGGTGAAGAGGTAGAAGAAACAGGACTAGGATTAGAGGAACATGGCAGTAGAGAAGACCACTCTTTGAAAAGTCAAGAGCAATAGACAACCTAAGGCATGGCAAGTGTTCGTACCTATTAATACATTACTTAAAATCAATGATAAGCCCCCAAATCTTACAGAGATTTCCTTACATGGGTAAGGGGGAGAAATATTTTCCCCCTTCATGATACCTCCTGACAAACTTCCACTGTGACAACTGTAGCTTCAGAATCATTACTTCACTGTTCAGCTCAGATGAAAATAAATACATCACACACTGTATGGTATACCAGATGTACCAAAGGTTAAACATCACAAAAAGCCCAGAACAGCTCTACTGTACTGAATTTTTCCTTTTTCTCCTTCAACATCTTATACATTTCTTTCTTTTCTATGTGGCAAATGAGAAGTCTAACCTTTCTAGGAAAATCACTTGCCTATGACCTAAGCTGTGAGTTTTTCTCTATCTTTATAGCCAAATTTCACAACAAATGTCTGCCTTTCTAACTTTACTTTCTCATCAGCACTCCATAAGTACCCACAATTTCTCTTCCATTCTATTTGCAGAATCAGTCTCCCAAAAGGGTGGTTAGGACATGTGTTCTGGAATCAGCAGGCCAGAGGGCAAAGCCTGGCTCCTCCACTTCTAACCTAGTACAAGAGCTTATTCAATCTCATTAAGCTCCTTTTTGGGCATTGTAGAGTTATAAAGTGAGGGTAATAACAAGATCCATGTCACAGGAATGTTGTAAAAATTAATAGAGATAAATGTGTACATGGCATTTATTATTAAGTAAATGTTCCCATTTATCAATACAAGTCAAGGCCATCAATACAAATCTGTTCTCCTCAACCCAGTTGTCTTTCTCAAGTCCATTTCCCTAGACTCCATTCTCTAATATCCAGTAGGAAGGACCAGACACTCTCTTCTTGACAGTACTGAATTACTGGACAATTTCTTATACCTCTCTGATGGCACCTTCCTTCCTTAATGCCTTACACAATGGCCTTTTTATTGTCTCTTCCTACCCATTATTCCATTGTTACTTCCTCAATACTTTCAAAAAGAAATCTAGGGGGCTGGGGAGATAGCTCAGTAGAATAAGCGCTTGCCTGGCAAGTGCAAGGGCCTGAGTTCAATCCCTAGTTCTGCCAAACAAAAAAACAAACAAACAAACAACATGAAAAAAAAAAAAAGAAATCTAAGTAACTTATGAAATTATAGAAAGAGCTGATTTTATGAGCTCCTTTCACTACTTTAAGTCAATTTTTAACTCAGTTTCTTGAATATTTATCAAAGCAATGAGGCAATCAGATATATATAAAACCTGAATTATTTTGACTTCTCAATTGAAGATCTCTAATTGTATCACATTATTTACAGTTTAATAAGTGGCAAATGATACTTATATCACTAAAGACTGGGTTCACTTGAGAAAATCTTGACTTAGAGGCTGTTAGTTTTCAAAGATCACACTGCTTTTAGTCTGATGAGATGTAACCTAGTACTGAACTGAACCCTGTCTCTAGACACACTGTAGGGTTCAATTCTAGGAGCTCTGGGTTCAACTCTAGGAGCTCCCAGTCTTGGTCTTAATAAACCTTGTGTCCTGCACTCATTCCACTAGAGACTGGGACAGAACTATTTGGGCCATTTTTTGACACTCCCAATCCCTACCTTGTATTCTGTCTATTTCTGTAGTATACTGAAACAAGAACATTTTACCTGTGGAAATAGACTGTTTAGAACCTTCTTTTACTCCTCCCACCCCCACTTCAAAATACACCGTCAGTTTCCAAGTCTTCAGTACAAAACATCTCATCTGTACAACTATTCTGGAAAAGAAAGATGGTGAGCTGTACATGAAAACAGAGTCAGCCCCTCCCAAGGGGTCTCCATCCAGTATGAAGAATGACAGGCCCACGAGAGAAAGGTCTTCAGTACATGGAGTCAAATTTTTAAAATAATCAAAAGCAGAGAGGCCTATCTAAACTGTATTTTAAAATCCAAGGATCCCAAATTCAGAAAAGATATGTACAGTTCTCTATGACATGTGCATAGGGATAGTGCAGGTCACAAATGGCCTTTACCCTTGCCTATTCTGGTCCTCTTTGCACCTCCTATTACCCCGTCTCAACTTCACCTGCCTCTGCTTCCCCAGAACCTGCCACACTTGCACTGAGTCAGCCTCCTCTCCCTGTTCCCTTCCTCATTTAGATACAGGTGCTCCTATATCTCAAAGATCCTATAGTTGTCTTCATTCCTAATCCTCTTGGTCCAAATCAAAACAAACAGATCATGCTTGGTCTAGTTACCACAATGGTATATTTATTCTGCCAAGAACTCACGTTATTTACTGTTCATTTTGAGACAGGGTCTCACATGTAGTTCAGGCTGCCCTCAAACTCATGGCAATCCTCTTAGCACAGCCTGAGTGCAGGGATTATAGTCATGTACAACCACCCCCAGCTCTACCAAGTATTTTCTGTATTTCTAAATTTCTACAAAGAAAATTTTCTGTAGTAAATCTATGGCTTGGCCTACAATTTAGGCAAAAGCAAATCTGTAGTAAAGAGCTTCAGGGCAGGGATGGCCTTTTTTGACTTATAAAATAAACTGCCATTGCCTGGTCTCAAAGTAAGGCTTGCTCTATGGACTTAGGTAAATCTAAATTAAGGGACAGCAGACAGCTCTGCTGGACAGTTTCTCATCTCTGTTCCAAGTACTCTCTGTCTCAACCCCATGTCAAAGGTCTTTGTCTAAGTCTCCCCTCTCCTAAGATCCAGTACAATGGCCGTAAGCTCACTTCCCTTCCCCAAGCCATTTCCCACTGCCAAAAATGCTCTAATTACCTACACAAAGCTAGTCAGGGGACTTTCTAGTTCTCTCTGATAACAAAAATCTCAAGCTAAATAAGCAGAGTTCTATAAATTAGGGCAAAGAAGTAGACCAGGGTGAAAGGATATACTGTGCCACAGAGGCCACAACACCACAGGGAACAGAGGCTCTGCTCACGTGCCTGATCCTTCCTTTCTCCTCTGGAATGTAGCCAGATCCCTCTCTTCCCTCTTTTCTTAGAGCCTCCCCTTTTGACTTCTTTCCTCAGCTCACTCTTCCCTCCCTCTCTTGCCTAGGGTCCATCTTCATCTCAAAGAGCTTCTCTTGAAGTGCCGGCCAAATAGCTCAGTGGATTAAATAGCTCAGGCTGGTGGTTTGATCCCTGGGCCTGCTATGCCCGGGGCACAATGAGATGCCAATTAAGAGTGGGCATAGTGGTACATGTCTATAGTCCCAGCTCTTGGGAGGCTATAAACAAGTGGATCACTACGAGTTTCATCTAGTAGTGAGATCCTGAACACCCTTGTAGACACTTCCCTGAGCTTCTCTTGGAGAAGGCATCTCTGTAAAGACCACATAGCTTCAGTTCTTGGAAATGTCATTCTGGAGCAAAGGGCCAACCATATGCACCTCCAACACTTAGCACAGCTGTAGCCTGTGAGACCCAACTTTCTACTTGACATTTGCTTTATAGCATTCTCTGCCATTCATGCTCAACATGCTCCAGGTTAAACTTTCCCCCTTCTCCACAAGTGAACACCATTCCCAACCTTCCCTCTCCAGGAGCTCCTCCTTCATCCACTCCTGCCTTCTTCCTCATAGCCCCCTCCAGGCTTTGGGTACACACCTCCTCCTCTCCACTCCAATGCCACAATCTTGGTCCAGGCATGCCATGGACTCCCTTCCCCTTCATGCCCTTTAATCTCTGTCAGGACCTTTCTTAAATAACTCCACTGTGCTCTGAAAATCTGCTCCAAGGAACTTAATTGTGTCTCTTTTCATTAAATCATTTTTAAGTAAGAGAATCAGCTCTCAAACTGCTCTGTCCAGTCCCCTCAAGAGCCGGAGAAAGGCAGGGACCAAAGCTGGTAGGATAAACCTGATAACCTGTTTCACCCAGGGAGGCCATGTTTTTATGTGTTTTTCAAGTGAATGGCTTGCTGGGTTTTCATCTGGCTAAAGTTTAAAAACAGAAGTTCTCTTCCAGCCAAAGAAGAGATCAATAGAGTATTGTCCCTTCAGGTAGTTGGTCATTTACCTGTCTCTCTGAATGATGGCAGAGAGCACTGTACTTGATTCAATCTAGTTCATGTTACTGCTAGAGCCAAAAGTTCTATAAGAGTTCTGCCGGACTATTATTCTTTTAGTGTAACTTGTACATCAAAAGGACTTTATACAGACCTATGTCTATGTAAACATAGGTCTTTATTCACATCTAACACAGCCCAAGCTGTCTTTTTATCAAGTGACTTTCAAGTAATTATAATTCCGTCACATGAATGCTTTGATCTGGAAGCACTCTGTAGTTTTGGAGAAAGTGCTTTCAATCTGCAAACCATCCTTGGGGCAGAAAGTATTCATTCATTTTCATCCTCTTTGCAGGTCTTTATTTCTCATTCTTCCTTCACACAAACTCCTGTTTCAATTAAGCCGTCTTCTTGACTTGTCCAGGAAAGACTGAGCAACAACTCTAATCTGTCAGCCTTCTTTCACTCATGAGCCTCTGAGTGCCAGGAAACATCCACCATTTTATGCCATGCATTCACATGACCTGACTCAATTCTTATAGCTTCTGGTAGGTTGAGAGGTACTGGTACCTCCCTGGCTTGCAGTTGACTGACTTGCATTCCCAGCTCTAGAAAGCAGTACAACTTTGGGGAAGTGACGTAAACTCTCTGCGTCCCCACTTTCTAAATATGAGAAAGGAGATAAACTGTTCATAAGCAGGAAAACCAAATAAAGTAACAATTACTACCTGGAGGGGCTCAAAATTATCAATTAATATCCCTTTATATTTGGCCTACTTTTATTCTTCTCAGCCTTGTTTGAATCCCCACAGAGCATTTTGTTCTGTATTTTAAAAACATATTGGTGCTTTTCCAGTGATAACGCACAATTTAGTACTGCTCACTACTGTTTTCCTTGTTTTATTTTCCTTAAAAGACAGTTTCATTCACATAACCTAGTTCAGGAAAAATACGTCTCACTGAGTACATAAGCTAGACTCACAAGCACCAAAAAATACGGGGGCACCATTTCCAAGCTACCACAAGGCCATGGGCCCTGGGAATACTATTTTCTTGGGCAACAGAGAGCACAGAGATAAACTACCTGAGTGGCCCAAGAAAAGTTCTGCTACCTAGCCAGCATGTTCTAAACACTGTTTGCTAATTAAAACTTCAATCCAACTCAAATAGAAACTTGAAAAGAGTTTGCCTAAACAGTAAGTGTCCACATCTTGTTACTACACTGGATTTGTACTGACAAATTTTCTCAGTAGAAGCCTACTACGCACATGGCATGTGAACTTGGAGATTCAGTGTTTTGACTTACAACAAGAATCTATAACTATGCAACCTGGGGAATGATCTTTGGAAGTATTCTACAGTTATGTTAATACAAGGGCCTTAGCTGCCAGGAATCAAAGAACTTGGGAAGCCAACTGGTCTTATCCATGTTCTGTATCTGTACTGTAAGATACATCAAGCAGATTTACATTCAAAACTTACACTGTGTCTACAGCTGAAGAAATATATGCCTTCTACTGAAGGAATAATGTCCCTCGAGGGACATACTTCAGGTATTAAGCATATCTTTATTACACAAAGATTTCATAATATGCACTCTGCTGAGGGAACCTCACCCACATACACGGCCGCACGTAGGGGAACCTTATTCCTAGGGGACACCTCAAGTTGTGCCTTCCACAACCTGCTAATTTTTGTGGCCATGTGGAAGATACTAGAAGGCAAATGTGTTTACTTATGAAAATTCCTCATCTTGTTCATTCTAGGCTACATAATTCCACATGCTTGAAATAGGATATGCCTTACAGTCAACTATGGACCACCATTTCATTGAAAGTGTTTTTTTTCCTGTCTTAGAAATACATAAAATATTAGAGCATCCTACTATAATTGACATCTGGCATTAAATGGATCATGGTGAATCTATTGGACAAAATGTATGGAAAAGTGAACACATCACTCCATTCTTATTTATCTGCTAGCTGCAGTTATGAAATTCTGCATCCTCCCTCTCACCACATATACTTACTTATTTATTCAAAAAGTACTTATATACCCACTCATTTATTAAATATATATTCCTTATTTATTCTGTGCCAGGCATTGGACTAGATGCTGTGGAAATAGTAGTAATTATGAATAGTCACACTTAAGAATGCAGTAAGTTCTTCAAAACCATGTATTTGTAGGAAAATTATACATTTCTGACTAAACAACACTAAGAAAATGTAGGCCTTAAAAGTTTTGAATGTGGGTAACTGTACAGAGCCAATAATTAGTTGTTTTTTTCAATTGCGAGGGAAACTATATTTTCAAAAAAGTGATGCAAGAAAACCTACAGACTAAAAATGAAATTTTAGTTCACATATCCAAACTATACGTGAACTGCATAAATGTTATAATAAATTTATGAGACAATTAGAAATCTGAACAGTAGCTAGATACTTCACAATAATATAAAATTAGTGTCTTTTGTTCAATTTTTTCAGTTACAACAATGATTCTGTAAGGGTTTTTTTCTGGTTTCTTGAGACAGGGTCTTGGTTCAGGCTGGACTTGAACTCACTACATAGCTCCAGCTGGCTTCAAATTCCAGGGATCCTCCTGCCTCAGCCTTCTGAGTGCTGGGAGTAGAGGCGTGCTCCACCACAACTGGCCATACTATGATATTTTAAAGAGCATTTATCTTTTTGAGATATATACTAAAATATTTATGAAATAAATAACAAAATGTTTGGAAATTCCTTCAAAATATTAGGATAAAAAATTTATCTTTGTAGATCAAAATGGATTGATTTTATACTGAAAGTTGGGAAGCATGTGGAAGTACAAATGAAACAAAATTGGTCAGAAGCTGATTAATGTCAAAATTGGGGTGATTTTTTTGGGGGGGCAGAACTGGGGCTTCAACTCAGGCCCTTGAACTTACCAGGCCAGTGCTCATTCTACTGAGCCATCTCCCCAGCCCCTAGGGTGATGATTTGTGAGTAAATTTTACCTATCTATCTCCTTACTATATGTATAAAGTTGTTCCACAGTAAAAATAAAATAAAATGAGGCCTAATATTGTGCTATAGTTAAAATAAGACAGAAACTAAAAACAATGAAAATGAAACTGCAAGCATTACTGCCAAAATACTCTGCCTAAAATACTTATTTTCCATGTTAGAGGTAAATATCTCTAGAACTTGACTGTCTTTAAGTTTTCCTTCGGATTCTAACTATAGTCAGCCCTCCGTAGCCACAGGTTTTACATCTATGGATTTCATCAATAGCAGATTGATAATAGTCCCCAAAAAACTTTGTCTGCACTGAACATGTATTACTTTTTTCTGTGTCAGTGTATTCACTAAGCAATAGCTTCAAAAGTTTATCTATATTATCCAAAATAAATTATTTTGAATTTTTTCTGAAAAATTTTCAACTTATTGACTTGGTTTTAAAGAACATGCTGTTTGGACATTAGACTTTTTTCTTCAACAGTTATTCTAGATTATGTATCAGAATATTTAGCAACTCCTTCAAATTCAGTTCTCAGTAACTACCTGATTTTAGACATGTGCCACTCAATCGTGGGGCTCGGCTTCTTCCATAAATGGATGCCAGAGAGAGACACCATTTCTCCAGCGGTCTATGGCCCTATAACCGTAGTGTCTGCTCTTTCCTAGTAATGGACACAAGGCCCAGTGGAATTTGGGAGATTTATTTTCTCTCTCATTATTTAACAAGGTTTATGCATCCATGCACAAAGATCTTCAAACTAGTTCTGATTCCTTAGCCTACTGAAAAACATACACACAGATACACATTCCTATGGAAATCCTCAAGAATTATAAGAGATGGTTCTACAGTGGACCCATATAAAAACCTACTGAGAACTACACTTAAGCTGTCTATTGTACCCTCAAATTAATGGCCTGCCATAATCTATCTATCTATCTATCTATCTATCTATCTATCTATCTATCTATCTCTTCATACAATTGACAGAACTACATACATTTAATAAATAGTAAAGAATAAGTAGCTGAAAATATCCTTCATACTATCGGAATGAGCCAGTTGTTGGAGTGTAGTTGAACCTAAGTGATCAACAGCCAAAAGTTGTGTTGACCAGATAGAAGCTTCAGATTGTCAAGCTCCATGTGAATTTGGGACTTCATTCATACATCAACATGAGCAACATCAGATTAAGCAGCAGATATATGTACTTGTGTCTGCGAGTGAGAGCACACCAAAGCAGAGACACGCGAAGCACATAAAGCACAGCAGCAAAAGACTGAACACACCAGAGATCATACTACTTGTCTTTATGAAACAGAGTATGGAATCATAAATAGGTCACAACTTTGGCTTTCTCTCTGAACAACCAAAGATTACCTTAATGTGCTTAACTCGGTCTTCTTTTTCTGTCTTTGGTTTCTTTCCTGCGACAACAAAAAAGTAGTTTAGGGATTAATTCACGAAGCACATAGAGAGAAACACTTCCCATTACACTAAATTTATATGTTAAATTCTCTCTGAAACTCTCAATGGACAGGATCAAAATTCCAAATTTCAAATGTACTCCCCACCCCGGGTACTAGGGATTAAACCCAGGACCTTGGACCTTGCACTTGCCAGGCAGGCACTTATTCTGCTGAGCTATCTCCCTGGCCCACAAATGTATCTTTTATACCTTTGTTGACTTGCAAGAAATTTTTTCAGGCTAGATAAAGGCAGAATTATCACCTATAGCTTGAACAAGTTTTCTACCTCTGGAGTTACTACAGATGCAAAAGTAAATCACAAAGGTATACATTAAGAGATCACTATTTTAGTCAATAAACATCTTTACCTTTCTTCGAAGGTCGTTCAGATAAGGGCAACATCCGGTATACTCTGAAGGCATTGTTTCCTTTCTTTATACTTTTATCTTTAACTTCTTCAATATCAGGCAAAGAATTCATGGCACATCGAAAATTTGCCTTCCATGTTTTTGGATCAGGTTTATCTACTCCTGGCTGATGCTTCCCTAACAAAATAACCAAATGTTGAGGAAAAAAATTAGACATGTGGTAAATAAAAAATGGTTTCCAGAAACACAGTATTGCTAGACAGGTTGTTCAAAGAAAACTCTGCATTCCAGGCTCCACCAACAATAACCAAATATCCCCATTCACCTTGAACTGAGACCATTATTAGGATGTGGGTATTTTATTTTTAAAACCTAAACAGATTCAGTCAAACTTGGCTCTATCAAACAACCTGAGAGAAAAGATGGACTGAAGAATGAATGTAAATGATCCTGAAGACTAGAAGTCTGAGAAAACCAATGAGCAGAAGTAAATGTCTGATATTCAAATATTAAATAAAACATCCTGCCCTCATAATGGCTCACTACTTTATAATTTCTTATAAGTACATGTATTCTCAACTACCCTTTGGGAAGCTAAATGCAACTCAAGTTTATAGCTCTAAAACAAATGAGTTTATATTTCTCTGACAGCCATGGAGAACTTATCAGAATACCATATTTACAGAAAATTAAAGACTAAGAACCCATGGGATGGGAAGAACACCACTTCTGAATGATGTGTTTTGTGTTTGTGTGGACTGGAAGTGTCTGGTGACAATTCACAGCGTTTTCAGACTTTTTCATGAGATTATAAGCTGGGATATTTTACAAGTGTAAAGAAAACAGAAATAAACTATCAAGTGCCTGCCTTATAAGGGATGTGGGACCTTCAATACCTGTATGGATTGCCCAGTTTCTGAAGAGCGGTGCATCTTTCTCTACATCCCACCCATGCCGAGCTGCATGCATCCAGGGGATCTGAAAAATCTTCTTTTCCTGGTGTAAGAAGAAGTGAAGAAGAACTGTAGTCATCAGGGTTGGCCAACCATGCAGAGGGAAATTGGGTTCTGTCTAGTACAAGTATCAACTAAGGACCTCTCAGTTTGTTCATTGTCTACAGTGAAATCAACTAAACCAAACTCACTTCTGGCTGACTCTCCAATCTTGACAGTGTGCTTGGGGCAAGAATCAGACCTTCTACAGCCTAACAGAGAAGTAATAAATATATTCCAAAGTCAAAGGGGAGGATTTGGGATATGCAAATGTATTATGTTATTTATGTCTTGCCCCTTTCAGAGGACCACAAATAATTAGCAAACAACTAAAATTTCTAATGCTTTTCACTTAATTTCTTCTTGCCATTTGGTAAATAGTAACTTCAATTGTCCAAATTAAAATAAAAATCAGGAACTGCTCTAAAATAACACACAACCTTTTATGCCGCTGAAGGAAATATGAAGGTATCTCAGGCCACTATAGTAGAAACCAAATGTCTTGCATAGTCCACAAAAAAAAAAAAAAAAATTCTGTCTGCCCTTCCAATCTTATGAGTCTACTGTCTTGCTTGAAACAGCCAAAAGAATATGCAGAAATTAGGAGATGATATTCATTTTTTGGCAAATGCCCCTCAATACAATCCTTACATCAGATGATTTATAGCCCAAGAAGGTAGCTCAGCATCACCTAAATGAATCCTGGCAAATTTATTTTTAGACACTAATGCCTCAGAAATAGTCATATGTGTGGTGAAAAACCATGTGGGAAAGCAGAGGAGACTGGCCCTCTGAGAGAACCAGAGTTACTGAGGTCCGCAAGGCACTGTGCACTTGACCCCAAGCGTCCACACGGGGCTGGGCTGTTAGGTTTCTTGCTACTGCCTAAGAAGCTAAGCATATGTTATGATTTCCACTTTACAGTTGAGGAAACTGAGGAGCAGGATAAAATTACTTAGCCAAGGAGTTTATATGGTTAAAGTGTCTAAATTCAAAACCTAGGTTATGTGACCCCAAATTCATACCACACATTGTCTCTCAGCTTTTGGGTTTAGCAGATTCCCTGTCCTAGACCTGTTGCCTCACATTTTGTGGCAATTAAAGACCAGGAAACTGTTTTTTAGAAAGCTTTCAGGCTGTTCTAGGAATTCCTAGGTGCTAGGGCCTCTGCACTACACAGTGGGTAAGGCAAGGAAATGGGAGGGATTTTCCACCCCTTCAGTCTCACACAGTAAAGTCCAAAGGGGCTACAGATGTCCCAGAAGGGACTCAATATCCCTTCACGGAACCAGTGATAAGTACTGAACCGAAAATACTTCAGAACGTTGGAGAGTTTCCCAAAAACTGTTACAAGGGAAAATTCTACCATTTTTTTAAAAGTCAGTTAATAAAGAAGAACTGAGAGACTTTTTTACAAGCTCCTCATTGTTCACCCTGCGTCACTCAAAGTGATAGCAAGGTCTCATCAGGTGTGAGCCAAAAGGCAGTGGATTAGAAAAGAGTCAGTGAAATTCCATTTTATAACACCCATGAAAATCAGAAAACAAAAATCTCTTAATGCAGATTTTTATGTTCACATGAAAAATAATACAAATGAGAAAGAACTGATTTCAGAGAATCTTCCTAAAGTGCATACTCAGAAACTAAAACTTTCTGCTAAAGAGATACAGACCCTGCAAATGTTGTTGTTGTGCTTTTTCCAGATAAAAAGAGTTCTGGGGTAAAAATCTGCAGTCTATCTCATGAGACACAAAGTTGGTACAGGGAAGATTAAATTATCTAAATAGCTGCACACGCTGATACAAAATCAAATGTATTCTCAGAGAAACCATGCAAGAATCATGAAGTCATGAAAGCAAAATGACTTCATGCAGCAGTACCCACTGTGTACGTGCTCAAAATGGGCAAGGGACCCAAAAAGACCATTCTCAAAAAAAGATACACAATCATCACATGAAAAGATAGTAAATGTTGCTAATCAATAAGGAACTGAACATCACAACAATAAACTCACATCTACCAGGATGTCTCTAAGTAAGAAAAAAAAAAATCAGAAAATAAAAAGTATTGGTGAGGATAGAGAAAAGCTAGAATCTTACTCACTATTGGAGTGTGTATAAAACAGTGCAGCTACTGTGGAAAACAGTTTAGACATCACTCAAAAAGTTAGACAACTGTCAGGTGCTCCAGTAATTTCACTCCTGAATATATATACAATGAACTGCCAACAGGTGTGCAAACAAAATCTGACGCACAGTACACACAGTACCAACACTCCCAGAAGCTCAAAGATGGAAACACCCCAAACGTCCATCATCTGATGAACAGATAAACAAAATGTTATGTATGCTTGCAATGGGATACTCAGCCACAAAGAATAAAATGAAGTACTGACACATGCAAACACATGGATGAACTTTTAAAACATGACAGTGAGAGAAAGAGGCCAGGCACAAAAGGACAAATATTGAGTGAGTCTATTTATAAGAAATATCTAGCAAGGGAAAATTTAGTGTCAAAAAATAGCAAAGCGGTTTCTTTGAGTTAGGGGAGAAAGAAACAGGCAGTGGCTGTTTAATGGGTATGGCATTTCCTTTGTGCAGGATGGAAAAAGCTTTGAAACTAGATGGTAGTGATGGCTGCACAACATTATGAATGTACTTGATGTTTTTCAATAGCTTTTAAATAGTTTTTAAACATTTCAAATGGCAAAAAGTATTTTAAGCTACATGTAAACATTAACTAGGTTTTTCACACTGCCGAAAAAACTGCCAAATGAATGTATCACAAATGGCTTTTAAAAGACTGCCTTTTTAAAAGACTTTTTTAAAGAGACTATTTTTCAAGGAAAAAGGTGAGATTTCTGTTTAAACTTAGGAAATGTTCATGCATAAGCATCCTCGTCCAGGATCGGTGTTCTAAGAACAGCAAGGAGATGCTGTGTCTATGTAGACCGTGGCATCACTAAGCACCCTCACCCCACCCAGTGACCAGCGCTGGACCTGTGTGGCTGCAGCCTCCCTCTATGGAAGCACTGAATGTACCAGTCCTCCTTCTCCTTGGATGCATATGCCCACCTCTGTCCATCTGAGAGCAGAAGATGCAGTGCTATTCAGAAAAACAACCGAGTTTTTTCTGAGCAGTGCACACAAACATACCTGGTCCCATGTAGAAAGCTGGGGCTGTTGTCTCCCTCTGCCTCCTCTTCCTCCCAGTATTTATAAGATATTCCAATCAATGTGGTGGTTTTTTTTTTTTTTTGTTTGTTTGGACATATTACCATGTGGAGAGGTAACCTGATGTTCACACTAACACAAGCGTACTTGAAAGGGAAGGAAAGGGAAGGCTCTGGCACTACCTGACAGTCCCTACACTTAGGGAGTGGTATGGTGCATGGGTCCATTATGAAATAAGAAACACCAATACCCACGGTATGAATCACTCAGAGCTAGGAAAGAAATGAGGAGCTTGCACCGGCCCTGCCCCAGGAGTGCACTGAGCCGGCGACCGAGTCTGGGCATGGCGGTACATGCCTTAATCCCAGCACTGGGAGCTATGCAGTGAGACCCTGTTCCAAATACATAAATGGAAAAACAAAGCAAAGCAAAACAAAACAAAACAACACCACCAAGAAAAAAAAAAAAAAAAAAAAAACCAAGGAGCTCAGAGGTTGCTCCCTCCTTCCTTCCTAAGTAAATGACCCAGAGAAACTATAGTAAACATTTGGACATATCTAGAACTAACCTGGACTTTCAACAAGTCAATAGCAAGAAGGAATACAAAATATAGGGGTGACTTTTTAGGATCTGGAGACGCTTACAGGCACAAACCTACACACAAGGTATCTTTTTAAGATTCTCATTGGAACAAGTCAACATAAAGAGATATTTTGGGAATACTAAAAGTATTTAAATATGAACAGGGCAACGATGATATTAAAATTGTTATTAATTCTTTCCAATTGATAATGGGATTGTATATGTGTAAGAAAATGACTCTAGATCTTACACGTGTGCACTGCCAGAGTGCTTTTAAAATCACACACACACACACACACACACACACACACAAGAACCCACAAGATACCACAAAATATTAACAAATCTAACAATCTAGATGTGGGCATGCAGGAATTTGATATCCTACTCATTCTAATCATTATTAAAAATATATGTACAGTTGCAAATACTTATAATAAAAAGTAGATGCCTCGAGTCAAAGCTCCATGCATGGAGCCGCTCCGCAGTCTTGTTCCCTGTTCCTTCGGCAGAATCCAACATCCTTCAAACTTCCCAGAAGCAGGAAATGGAAACAAAGTAAGGTAGTAATTAATCACCCATTTGTTTCTTACTAAAAACGTAGTGGGTGGGACAGATGCTTCATGGAAGAGACATGCGGCAACGGCCAACCCACACTCACTATTCATAAATCAAATAATCTTAACACAAACACAAGCAACGCTGCTCCTCATCAGTACACAACCTTCATTCATATGCACGTCTGATACAGACGAAGCTTTATGGATTGCCTTCTACTCCAGCCCATCACCCAGCGACGATCACAGGGGCCATGTACCGCACACGGAGTTTCCAGCCTGGAAAGCTGTAAATAAAAATGCGTTCTGACCACCTGCTGTGGTCCGGATGAGGTTTCAGTCTGGCCTTTGAGGTTGCCTTGGCCCCCTAGGGTGGAGGTGCTCAGGCAGCTGAACCTTGGAGAGTTGGGGTCTTAATGGAGGATAATTAGGTCATGAGACTGCTGCTCCTCATCTAAATGGGTTAACATGTCTCCCAGGAGTGGATCAGATCAGACAAAAGTCAATTAGTTTCCTCAAGATCAAGTTGTTATATAAAAAAAAAAGCAAGCTGGCCCCTGTCCTGATCTCTTTCCTCCGAACTTAACACACTTTGCTTTCTGCTTCTCTACCATGTTGTAAAGCATGAGGGCCCTCACAGGACACGGGCCCCATGTGGTTCAAGTGCTCTAACCAGCTTTTTATAAGTTACCCAGTCTCAGGTATTTTATTATAGCAACACAAAGCGGACTGAGACACCAGCTAAGGCACAAGTAAATCGCAAAGTACCAGGGATAGTGTCTGTTTTCTTAGAGTCACAGCAGTCTTCAGCAGAGAAATAAGTTCAAACCACCTAAAATATAGAGGATTCTCAGAATGCTTGCGAGAGAGAAGGAAATAATAGCAGGGTTCAGTGAAGCCTTTATGTGGGCAGATGAATGGGCTCATGTCCATTCGAGCAGAGGACCCATAAGGCAGCAGGAAGGACTCCTTTCCATGTCCTTCTGGGGAAGAGAACTCACAACAACAGCCTGATAAATGAAGTTCTGGGGGAAAGGCCACCAGGGATAAGCGTTCAGTTGTAAAAAGAGAACTGGGTTTGCCTTCTGGTCTTGGATGACAGGAACACCCACAAAGTAAATGAAAGAAAAGTGGTCTCCATGCAGAGCACCTCTAAGGAAGCAGCATTAAAGAGTACAATCGTCTTGTAGGGCTATTGTGACAAATGACAGCAACCTAAACATTGCTAATCAACTGAATTTTATTCTATCACAGTCCTGGAAGCTAGAAATCCTAAATCACGGGGCACTCTTTTCAAAATCTCCACAGGAGAATCCTTCCTGGCTTCCTGCAGCTTCTGGCAGCTCCTGGAATTCCTGGCTGGTGGTTCCATCACACTGACCTCTACCTCTATCTTCTCTTCTGACTCTCAGAAAGACAGCTGTTACTGGATCTAAAACACCAGACACAGCAAGCCTAAAAAATATTCTGTGAGCTGAAGATGTAGCTCAGTGGTACAACATTTGTCTGGCATGTGCAAAGTCCTGGATTTGGACTTTAGCATCATAAAAAAAAAAAGAAAAACTTTTTTTTTTTTACATAAGATGAAAGGTATGCAGCAGAATACATGAAACAACCACATGGTTTATTTATTTCTATTTATTCTATGCCCACCTTGTTTCAGAAAGGACTCATTTAAATATATATTCAAATACAATAACATTAAATTTAAAACAGATGAAAGGATAAGAACAGAAAAAAGTAGTATCTGAGTGATATCTGAAAAGACAAAATGAAACCAGAAGTGATATTAGTGTGAAAAAATATGCCAGAATACTGCTTCCTCTTGCTAGAAGCAGGTCACAATCACAGTTTGGCTCTAAGCTCTCATACCTGATACAGAGATACAGCCTGACTGGCTAAATTATTCATTGTGTCCTTCAGATTTAAAAAGAAAAAGGAAGGAGGGTACAGAAGAATAACAAGACATTTCCTCAGGAGATCTGCAATTATTCCTGGTAGTAGGAGAGAAACTTCTCCCTTGGGCTTCCTTAAAATAGGCATAATATATTATATATAGTTACTTTCTAGTTATAATCATATTTTTTAAATTTTTTTTACATACATTACCTCTTCTCAAGTCCCTCCTCATAGCCAGGATCAACTGAATTAGAGTTTAAAGGTTAAAATTTAAGTAAAGGAGTACTGGGGGAAAAGGAGAATTGTATAAATGACTACTTTTTTAGCACATAGGGACATAAAAACTGGGTTTCATTTAGCGACTAAAGACAGAAACCAAAATTCTTTACATAGGGAACTCTAAAAAGAACCCAAAATTCCCCACTCCTGACATAAAACTACGGAATTTCTATGTCTTTAATCCTAGAAAGCCAAAAATAACAAAAGAGAAACATGGACAAGGAAAAGGGTCAGAGTCCCTCAAGAAAACCACAGCAAGGGGCTTCCCCTAAGTCCTGCAAAAGACAAAGGGGACCTGTGGCTGGAACTCCAGATTTAGGCGACTGTCAGAAGGTGGAAACCACTGGTATCATAACTCGATGTTTTATAACCACTGGTGGCTGGTTCCTGTAATGAGTAAGTTTAAGATTCTGAACACAACAGCCAATTTTACTTCTGGTGGCTCATGTGGGCCTGCTTTTGGCAAGGACTCTCTCTCCCACGAACACATGCACAATTTCACACACCAAATACACTTACCTTGTTAATCCACCTTAACCCCGGTATTGTGTTTGAATTTATCTGTTCCTCCAGCCAGGGGCGCATTCGCATCCTTTCCACCGGCATGGTGCCCTTCTGCAGAAGGGAAACACAACATGAGACATTTCTGCTACTGACACTCCCCTCTGCACTTCAAAGTTCTACACCCCTGCTTGAGCTTTTCCTACTTCCTCCTTCCTTGAGGGTAAGTGGCTAGATGAATGTATTCAGGGGTCTTACCCCCACCACCTGTCCTTGCTGACCCATCCTGCTCATCTTTCATGGGTGGGGCAATGGAATGAATGGACCAGGCCTGCCATTCTCTGAGTAGGAGCTCAGCTGAGGGGGCTATGGACACGTAGGCCTGGTCTACCACACACCTAGCTAAGTAGAGAACCAGGACATTATCCATGATGCTGCTTTTGGCCAAGTCTTAGTCCCTCTCCTACCCTCACTGTGTTCAGAGCAGAAAGTTTTGATATACCAGGCCAGTATCTTATAATACCTTCAGCACTAGCCCTCTAAAAGCCAGGGACAGTCAGAGAGAAACAGTTTCATGGTAAAGAGTTATGATAACCAAGTCCTTCCTTTCAGTATCTAGGTTATATAAATGCTGGAAACTCCCAATAGTGGCACCTAAAGCTGTATAAAGGAATCAATTTTCAGAGCTCACCAGCACCTTATCCTTTCTTCATCTTTGCTTTGCTTTTACCCTGATGTGATGTCTTATCTGCTCCATCAACCATCTTTCTTTGATGCTCCCTCCCCTCTAACCCATAGGGTCTCCTTTCCCTTGTCTTACTTTGCTTAGCAGATCACTGCATGACCTGACCATCATCCCTCCACCAGTCCACACTGTGCCGCTCCCTGCTCTTCCTAGGATTTTCTAAAAATCTTTCCTTGTCCACCAAAATACAGCCAAAGAGAACATTTTCAAACTGCCTACCACTCATCTTTAGCTTCTTTTGCCTACATTTCCATTTCATTTGGGATCTAAAAGCGAAGACAAAATTCACCCAAGACTACAGGACTTCATAAGTTATAACCCTCTTTCCAACCCTTAGTGTTATGGTTTGTGTCTAGCTCCTCCTCTGAAGCCTCATGCAGTCATGGGGTGGCTTCTAGAGTTTGTGATTAATTCGTGATCCAGTGCGGGGATTGTAGGTGTGAATGCTACACCTGCCCTGGGGAGGGTAATCTGCCTTACAATGTAAGGAGAGGAAAGAGCTTGCTAGAAGCTACAGCTACTGACCCACCCTTTGCTCTTTGCTGTTTTCTGCCACTAGGAACTGCTGCCCTCTTCCATGTGCCACTCTGCCTTGGATCCATCTGATTATGGACTTAAACCTTTCCTTCCTTAATTTTGGGTGTTGGGTATTTTGTCCCAGCAAAGAGAGAAGAATAACTAAAATATTTAGATAACTCTTGGTACTGTAACTCATTTCCTCCAACACTGAACTCTGAAAATTCTGTTCAGGTGCATGTGAGCTGAGATGGCCAATGTTTCAGAACTCTCTCTTCTAGCCTAATAATGACTTCTCTTCTCTACACCCCGCCTCCAGTTATTCCCAGAGGAGAAGCACCAGTATAGGCACCATGAGAGACCTCATCTTCACCTGCAGGAGCCACCTGGCTTTTTCACCTGTACCACTTCCAGGTTCCAGGCCACTCATTGTTACAGACACCTGCTCCTTGCTCATTCCAAGGTCTTTTCTCCTTTTTCCTAGACTTTGCCAATCCTTATCCACTCCCATAGACCTAGGCTCTATCTTCCTTCTCCAGTTGACCTTCGCAGATCACTCTAGGCTGAAATAATCCCTCCTCCTCAAACTCCTATCACTCTCACAGATCTTATGCTGCTCATTTGAAAATCAAATGTTACTTTTGGGCAACCACTGTAAGTAAAGTCAATGAACCTATCACCTCACCACTACACTTTTTCAGCTTTGTGCACCCTCTCTTCCTAAAAAAAAATTATGAGAGTTTTTGGTTTTGTTTCATTCCTGCAGTGCTGAGGTATAGAACCTAGGGTCTCATGCATGTTAGACAAGTGCTCCACTACTGAGCTCTACCTCTAGTCTTTCTTGTAAGTTCTTTGATAGTAGGAAAATTCCTTCTTACAGGTCTACAAATCCCAGATGCAGCCTTCTACACAGGAAACATTTGATATAAGGACTGAGATAAAACTGAAGTTCAGTTTCAGTGGGGTCTCCTAGAGGCTGGCAAGCTCCATGCTACCTTCTTTGAGACATAAGCAGGAGCCTTAGAGACACCACAAAGGGAAATGGAAAGGCTACACGCAGTACTTAAATGTACCTGCTCCTTATGGGTCTCAAGTTGTTCCATTCCTTCATTCATATACCCATTCAAGACCTTGGATTGAGAATGAGGTTCCAATAAGTGGAAATGCTAAGATGTTCTTTGCCCAATCAATCACGATGTAGGAAAGAAGAGAATTAATCATATGAAGGGTACAAGACAGCAAAGAGTTACAGTAAGGAGTTACAGAAGAGCTCTGGGAATACTGTATGCAGAAGAGCACACTGGGTGACCACTGCAAGGGCTCTGCCCTGTAAGGATGTGGCCATCAACCCAGCTCGATCCTCTCTTGTAAGATCTGAAGACACAGAATGGGACAAAGGAGGGGCAGGAGTAGGGGCAGTGGCAGTAATGACAAGATGACAGCAACAGGCTCTGGTTCTTCTGAGGAGACAACATAAAATACAGAATCGCTACTGTTTTATGAACCTGAGAAATAATGGAAACAAGAGGAAAGTGTGAAAGGCTCAGCTTTGAATTTGTAATTGTAATAATATATTTCTTCCCAAATCTTTTCTCAAATAACCCACTTGGGAATAAAATGATCACCTGAAATATTTCAGAACACTTTCTGTCATTAAAACTATAGCCTATGAGAATGTTTTCTCTCCATGTGACTCTCCTTAGGCACACTCCACATCATGGATCACTTTTCTCTGTGGCCCCATTATCTCCTTGATCAGAAAATTTGGGACACAACTGAGTTACAGGATGTTAGAGTACAGGTTCTCCTATGTGCTTAGTCTTCACTGACTTTGAAAGGCTAGGGCCAAAATATTGCTTTCACAGAAAGCAAACTGGCCAAGCAATGGCCGTGATCATCCACATGGCTGACACTGACAAAGGATCTACAAACTGTGGTACAGGGTTTCAGGATAAATCCTGAGGGCATTAGACTGACCTTATCAGATACAAAAGTTACATTTCTTGTCATATAGGTCTTGCTTTATCTTGGTCTTAACCATCCAGCAGAAAAGTGTAAAAATGAAATATAAAAAGTAAAGCCATATTAATATGCTGAGCTGTAAAAGGCTCAAGTCAACAACTTCGGACATCGCCAGTCTTACAGAAAACCCAGTACTATTATGGACTACTGGACTACACTGGAATATTTTGCTGAATTCGCATACCTACAATATTTAAATGACAATGGGATACGCTTCTCTGACACAACTAAACAAAAAAGGGGATACAAATGAACGATCATTTTGTATCTGTATATTCAAATAAGATAGATGTATACAGCTGCATTCTTTTTTTTTCTACAGTTTTATTGATAAACA
>NW_004524690.1:5463245-5482881 GCF_000260255.1 Octodon degus
GGAAGCTCTCCACACACTCACCGGACCTGGGCTAGGACTGGGTCTGGGGGTTCCCGGAAGTCCGCTGCATTCTCTTAATTCAATGAATAGAGAGATTTATTCTAATAGTGTCTGTGGACAGGATATCATGTCTACATCTTGTATAATGAATAACCACTAAGACAACAATATGCAATGTATTAATTATTGAAACTGTGCTAGTAATCAGTTTTGAAACTGTCTCATTGTTATTTGTTTCTCAATAAAATCTTTTTTTAAAATAATAAATAAATACTATAGCCTATGAAGAGATATTGTTGAACTTCATCATTTCCAAGTTCTGTAAATATGAATTTGCTTCATCGCTTAAATTTGTGACCAAAAAATCAATAGCTCATGGTGATCCTGTGGCCACGGCAGATTGGGACAGAGAGGAAAATAATGCTGTCCACCTACCATGCACTTCCCAGCTGAGGTCAAACAAGGCAACATTCTACCTGTTTTTGCTTGCCTACTACAAATAAATGTTCTTTTCATGGTCTATTTAGTGACATTTTTCACGCTTTTTGTCCTTTTAGTTGGTTGTTTTGCCATTTAAAATGGTCCCTGAGAGTAGTGCTGAAGTGCTCTGTGGTGTCCTTCTATGCATGAAGGCTGTCACATGCCTTATGGAGCATCTTAAGACTGAAAGTTAAGGATTTACACAAATGAATTTGATAAGGCCAGTTTCTCTGTAGTAAAGACAAGACCTTATTATGGTATCCAAGAGAGTGCTTCATCAACTTTAACATGCATACAAGATCTCCAGTTAATTCCTAAAACTATGGATTGCATGGAACCTTAAATACACTGGGTTGTTTTCTTTCTATAGCTATCTGTGGTAAATTTTGACCTAGTTGCTTAGAGAAAGCACCTCATGGCTTCTCTTTGCCATATCCAAGGAGACTCGGCTTACTACTCTTGCAACTTGAAGCCATTACTAAATAAAATAAGGATTGGGGCCAGCCAGATAGCTCAGCAGACCAAAGCTCCTGATTAGGCAGAGCGTAGAGGGTGGGGTTCGATCCCCCAAACCACAAGGCATGCTGGCCCCACCCCCAGGGCACACTTAGACTTCGATTGAGACTGGGCATGGATGGCGTGTGCCTGTAATCCCAGCCCTGGGGAAGCTGAAAACAGGAGGATCACTGAGTCCAATCTATGTAGTGAGACCCTGTGGACCTTGTACTAAATACATAAAAAAAAAAAAAAAAAAAAGGATTGGCTGAACACAAGCACTGTGGTTCTGACGATTGAAATGGCATCTTGGTGACTAATGAGTGGGTAAGGTACATAGTACAGGTACACAGGACAAAGCAACACTTCACAGCACAGAGAGTACAGCAGAAAGACAGGAGATTTCATTACACTATTCAGAATACCACACAATTTACAATTTATGAACTATTTATTTCTGGAATTTTTCCATTTAATATTTTCAAATCCCAGCTGACCCAAGGTAACAGAAATCACATGAAACAAAACCCCAGATAAGGAGAATGAATATATTTCAAATATTACTAATGTCAGAGCTACTCACTGCAATTCATGTAACACAAATGATCTCCCATGAAGTTCACATTTCTGTGGTCCTAATTAATGTCATTACATGTGATACTGAATTCTCACCTAAACACCTAAAGTTTGGATCTCAAAATACTAATGCAATGGCCACTACTTACTGGCACTTATGCTGCTAACACTAGGGTTCCATTATTTAACTCTTATAATCCTAGGAGGCAGGAACTTGATTATCTCTTACAACAGATGCGGGGATAGATTTGGGAACTGTGAAAAGGCAACCTGTTAGTCAGAAAAGAAGCCAAGACTCGGTCAGGTCTGTCTAATGTGCACAGCCCAGGCTCATCAGCCCAGGCCTTTTCTCTGCTTTCCTCTTACTTTCCAGGGCCCTTGGTTAGGATAGTCTCTCCGTTGTTCTACTACTAAGCCTTTCCCCACCCTTCTCTGACTTGCATACCACTGACATCATCATCGTCCGAAAACACCACTTCAATTGTGTTTGTGCAGTTCTAGAGACTTCTAAACACCCCTGCCAGAAACATGCACATATTTTTAAAAAATCTGTTTCAAAGCATCAGGGAAATAAATTAAGCATCAGGGAGCTGACAAGGGTATAAAATACATAGAAGATAAAGCCTGGGAGAAGGAAATTGGAAAGGTAAGCTTGATATTTAAGGCTCTTGCTCTAGGCTAGGGAATCTACTGCCTTAAAAGAGAAAGCACAAGGCTCAGGTGAGAAAGGGAGCAAATATTGTACATCAGTTACTAACCAGGAAAAGGGAGTCCTAATAACCACCTCACCCATGCTTTGTAAGTAATAAAACTAAATGGAAATAAGTAGTATAACATCAAGGATCAAAGTCCAGCTTTGAATCATCTCAACCCTTGATCAAACTAAAATGATCTGGAATTACCAGAAATAAATGTGAATCTTATCTTTATGAAGACAACATTATCTGAGGGTTCATATTATCTTTGGAGCTTTTCATATGCAATGACCAGCATTCAATCAATATAACTAGGAGTAAGAAAATAAAAGGCAATAAAATAATTTTTTTTTAAAAAAGGACCAGCCAGATAGCTCAGAGGATTAAAGCACCTGTTTAGGCAGATGTAGGGACCAGGGTTAGATCCCAGGCCTGCTGTGCCGGCCCTGCCCCCAGGGCTCCCTGAGAGTAATCCCAGCGCTTGGGAGGATGAAAACAGAAAGGATCACTATGAGGCTGATCTGTGTAATGAGATCCTATAGACACTGTACTAAATACAGTAAAAAAAAATAAATAAAGAAGATGATGATGATGAAATCAAACCATTCTCATTTAGAGAACAATAAGATTTTCTGTTGGTGCAGCCACAATTCCTCAGCTGACAGAAACACAGTCACAGGAGACACATCAGAGTAGGGCAAAGGGTGGAACTAAGTGACCAAGAAGAGGGCTGGCGTTTATGTCTGTGTCACAGAAGCTGAACACAGTGGTGCTCAGGCCTGCTTCCCAGACAGCTGCATGAGTTCTGTTCACATCACAGCCAAGTGCCCACCCCACTCATCAACCTGCAAAGAAAGCTAGCTGTAACCAATTTTCATCTGCTGCACCCTCTGTGCACTCCTGAGTTTTGCCATGTGCTCTCTCAGTACCCACCTGCCCACTGCATCAGCAGGTGTTTCTTAAGCACAGGGGATTACCAAGACCTGTGCTGAGTGCTGTGGAGGACTGAGAGATGTGTGAGATGTGACCGTTATCCTCAGGGAACTAACAAGTTAGTTGGCGATGTTAGACGTAAATCATGTAAGGCCAACTAATAATACTACAATTATAATAAAACCATGCAATAAAGATCAGAAGGCAGTATAAGACTAATTACCAACTGAGTTAGCTAGTTCATAAGGAATACATAAAGTATTAAGTGGGTTTGTAAAGAAAGGCTTTATGGCAAAGGAAGAGTTTTAAATGGAGAGGCATTACCCAGGCAGAAGATAGGTAGCAGGCAAGCCAGGTAGGGTAAAGGCTGCTGTCCCTTACCAAAGCAGAGCCAAGGAAGATGTGTTTACTGATAAGGCAGCGCAACCTTCCCATGGACCACCATGGGTGTAGTTTCATAGACACCCCTAGCACATGGGAGCAAATACTGGCTGAATATTTAATATCCATTACCTCTAACCTATATGACAGCTCTTACCAGTTATTATTCCCATGGCACAAATAAGGAAAAGGATAGCTAAGAAGGTAACCCATGAAAAAGAAGGAAGAAGAGCAGGAGAAGTGGAGAGGGGGAGGGGAGAGGGAAAGGAAGAACAGGGAAAGGAAGAGAAGAAGGAAAAATGAATAAAATACAGAAAAAAGACAAAAAGGAAAGAATCAGGAAAATAAAAAGGAAGGAATGTGCAAGTTACACAAGGCCTCCAGATGAAGAGTCAGGTTTGAAGCCAAGTCTTTCTAGAGGGTCTCAAATGCCTGGCTGCATTCTGAGCTGGTCTAAATAAGTTATTAAAGATTTTGGAGTGTGTGACTTCAGAAAGGCCATGCATCAACATAAACCAAGCTGCACTTGATACAGAGCCCAATAGAGAGGGTAGCTGTTAAAGCAAAAAGTTCTTCTCCGACTCAGGGCAGTGGCTAAGAGAATGTACAGAAAACAAAACAAAACATGAGTGACAATACACTCACAGTAGGAACATAATAGCAATGTTTACTGGTATTTTTTCCCCCTGGGCACACAATAATCCTTCCCCAAATACAAGGACCTTTTACATGATATTCTATACTCTTCACAGTATTTTGTACCTTCTCAGCAAGAGTAAGAGCTTCCAGGCATAATTATATGAATTGAGAGAAAGCTAAAGTTGAACGCTGAAAATCATCATCATTTTTTCCATCACAAAATTTGTTCCAGTGCTTACAGGACTCAGATGCTAAGCCAAGTGCTTTTCATGCACTGTTTCTTTAACCTTCCAACAAGCTACATGAGGTATTGTATCTTCCTTCATTTTACAGTTGAGGAAATGAAGCTCCTTTCCAAGCTCAACATCTATTAAGCTAAAATTCAAATTCAGATCTGTCTTCCTCTAAAGATATGCCGGAAGCAGTGTTTTTCCAGCCTCTGGTAACAATCCAATAGGAGGTAATGGAATCAGTTCACTGGGTTAAGATTAGCATTACTGGATTACAATCAGCATTTTATATTTAATTTTAATGTGCTGGAATATAGAATAGAAAATATGACAGCCCACCACAAATAGAGTAAGTATGTTTTATTAAACTTCTTGGTCAGTTTCACATAGTATCACAGTTTGTCACATTGGACTATAGCCAACAGAAGTGTAAAAACATTGTATTAGGCTGAAATGCTTCCTGAGTGTGTGAACAGGTATATGTGCACATGTGTGCGTGTGCAAGTGTACATGAGAAAGTAACAGAGAAAGTGGAAAACAAACAGGAGAATACAGAAAGACAAAGAAAAGCAAAGCCACTCTTAGTAGTGGATTGACCCCTAGGAGATAGAAAAAAACGTATGGGAGAAGCAAGTCTGGCATGAAAATACGTTCAGAGCTAAGACACCTTGGTCCTCTCTATGGAGGAGAGGTGTGAGACCTTCCTATTTGGCTGTGCTGGGTACTTCTTCACCTGCAGTATCTGTCTGCATCACTCTAAATACTCGGATGGGACCCTGAAATATAAAATCGACAATTGTCAGTCATGAAGTTAGAAAGACATGCAACATTTGGATGGAATGCCAGACATAGAAAAAAAAAAGCCTCCAAACTGTGCACATTATCTGCACTTACACAAAACTGAATTAAGTTTTGCTAAATTTCAGGAAAGTAAGTAACACATTAGTTATATCATACCACCGTGTCACTGATATCTTTACTTCATGCATTCATTGAATTTTTGAAAGATACATATCATGGGCTCATTAAAAAATCTGAGATTCCAGCCTCGTTTTTTAATGTGGTCTTAAACCATTCAACCATGACTTCTACTAGGTGGTTTTTTTCTGGATGAATCTGCTGCAGGACTGCCACAAAGGACAATGCTAAATACATCATATTCTATACTTATACTTTTCTGTCCTATTTATACCAGTATTCCTAAACTGGATTTCAACACTATTACCTAGGAGACTTTTCCAGAAATTCTCTGGCTCCCTTCTAAGCAAGAGAAACAACAGTAATCTGTAATTATCTTAGAGCAATTTTGATGGCTGAGGAAGTCCGGGAGTCACCGCCATTTAGTATCCATTGGCCCAGTGGCCTTAAAAGTCTCCAGCTGAGTCAAGGGAAAGGAGGAGACCAAGTGTGACAGGAATTCATTACCACTGGGAAGTAAATGCACATGTAACTAGCACTCAAAGATGCCTGGACCACAAACAGATTCTCCACACTAGGACTCATCCAGATTATAGTTTACCATATTTGTCATTCTAGCCACACTTCCTTTTTAAAGAGAATAAAAAAGTTAAAACACACACAATTAGAAACAATGCAAAGTGACAGAAATTCAACAATGGTTGCAATATTGTACATTGTTTTCTTCAAATTAGTTGCTCAGATTACCAGATATAAGCAAGCAACATTGGTCAAAAACATTAGAAAGAAGAGAGAAAAATTATCCAAGCTATCCTGTGAATACACATATATAGATTTCTTTTTCCCTCTCCTTCTTTCTTTTTTCCTTTCCTTCATCCCAGTTGTTCCTTCCCTTTGAATAGGTTCGTTGCCTTTCATAGTATCTATTGTTCTTTTCAGATTTTATTTACCCTTTCAGGTTCTTACACTAGTGAGACAATACCATACCTATACATGTGGGTCTGATTTATTTCACTTATGAGTATGACCTCTAATTGCATGCATTTACCTATAAAAGCCTTAAAGGCTGGGGAGATAGCTCAGGGGTCTAAGGGCCTGCCTAGCAAGTGCAAGGACCTAGGTTTGATTCCCAGTACCACATACTATACCAGCCACTGAAACTAGGCTGATTACAGGCACATGCCTGTAATCCCAGAGCTGGGGAGGCTGAACTGGGAGGATCACTACAAGTCTGAGCTGTGCAGTGAGACCCTGTACCAAATTAATTATTTAATTAATTAAAAATAAAATAAAAGCCTTGAGATTATCTTTATAGCTGAATAATACTCCATTGTGCAAAAATACCACATTGTTTTAATCCATTCCTCAGTTGATGGGCATTTGGGCTGTTTTCAAGATTAGCTATGACAAATTGTGCTGCTATGAATGAACATGGGTCCACATACAGAGCTGTAGTGTGACGTTTTCAGGTTTGGATTAGAGGTCCCATACTTTTCTTTCTTTTTTTTTTTTTTTTTTTTTGGTAGAACCAGGGATTGAACTCAGACCCTTGTGCTTGCAAGGGAAGTGCTTATTCCACCGAGCCATCTCCCCAGCCCCCCATACTTTTCTTAGTAAGCAAAAATTTTGTCTCCTTTTGGAAAACCTTACCGTAGCTACTTCACAACATTTACCATCTCGCCACACACCACTCGGTTGCCTGAAGCAGTGAGCTTCAGCCTCTGATATCTGCTTCACCACAGTCTCCAGCAGATGAAGAAACTGACTGAAGGCCTCCCTCCATCTGTGTGCTCAAAGAGACACCAATACGGCCCTGGTTTTTTGTACAGAGAGTTCATAAGCAGAAAACAATGTAGCCTCACAAGAACAGCTCTTCACCTGGACACAGAGCTCTGAGCACACCTGTTGCACGTCATGTCCATGCAGATGTGTGCTTCTCTTAGCGAGCCCCAAAGACAGCACTCTGGGCAAACTGAGGAAACCCGGTTTAAGCACATTAGTGGGAAAGCAGCCAGATGTCCCCACCAAGCCCTTTCTGCACACCCCAACCCATCCCCGTCTCCCCTGCCCTCCCCCACAGCCACTTCAGTCTCCACATGCCTCAGTCTGCTGTCCCTGTCACTCATAACCTTCTATGCTCACCAGTGCAGCCTGGCTCAGGAGAGTGCCTTTCATGCCTGTATTATACAGCATCGTCCGTTTTCAGGCCACCCTGTCTTCAGTGCATTTCCACACTCTCCTTGAGATTCCACAACCCCCAAAACAAATCTGTGTCACTTACTCACATACTTAGACACCTTTCGCTGTTTTTTCCCCTGGTGGCCTCAGGAGAGAGTCGATTCTGCCTCAAGACCTACAAGTGCCCTCTGAAAGCCTACAGCACCCTCGGCACCCTTGTTTACCGTGGCTGTCACAGAACCCTGTGTACCACCACTGCCATGTAAGTACTATCTCCCTGACGTCCCTTTTGGTGTCTTGGCCTCATTTGCTTGTCTCGCTTCCCTAGAATGCCCGTTCTGTGGTCCCACCCGCCTCCCAACAGAGCAGCTCTTCCACTTCCCCATTGCAAATCGATCTCACTGCCTTGCTCCTATTCTTGGCTCCCACTGCAAAAACTGATGATCAGCCCAGACAATCTCATCACACATGTATGGTTTATTACCTCAGCCAAGCTTGAGTCTCTGCAGGTCTCCTCTACTTTTCCCTCCTCAGCTTTTGATCCCACTTCCCACAGGTGCAACTGTAGATCCTTCAATCCCCACCTTCCTAATGCACTTCCTAGCAATTACAGCGAGGGATCTTTCTTTTAACTTAGAGAAAATAGAAGCCTTTGTGTTCTTTCTTCTCAATTTCTAACTCTCCTCCTTCTTCAAGCTTCTCTGGATTTCTGTGGTCTCCTTTATACTTTTTCCAGTCCAAGTGAAAGGTAATGAATGCTATAGGGGAATGAAAAAGGTTAAGATGGGAGATAGCTCAGGGGCACAGCTCTGCTTGGCAAGTGCAAGCCTGAGTTCACTTCCTGGTACTCTCCCTGCAAACAAAACAAAATGAAACAAGAGCAGATAGGGCTGGCCAGATAGCTCAATGGATTAAAGTGCCTGTTTAGGCAGACTCAGGGACTGGGGTTTGATCCCCGGCAGCACACCTGTAATCCCAGTGTTTGTGGACTGAAAACAGGAGAATCATCATAAGTATGATCTGTGTAGTGAGACCCTGTAGACCCTGTACTAAAATACGTAAATTAAAATAATAATAATAATAAAAACAAGAGGAGAGATACTGAAATTGGGTTTGGGTCTTTGACTTGAAATATTTTAGGGTTGTCCTAAAAGAGATGTTGAATGTACAATTAGATGCATAAAGCTAGAGCTCAGGGCAAAAGTCTATCCAGGGGAGATCTAACCAGCCATCTTTGAGCATCATTCAAATGCCATCTCTACAGTGCCTGTCCTGCCAACTGAAGGCACATATGTCTTTTCCCTTGAATTCATAGAACACACTGCCTCTAACAGTTACCATGTATCTCACGTTGCATTCCAACTTCTATTTCCCTTTTATGTGTTTTAATCTACTGAAAGATACAAAGGCTTCCCTGGAGCTGGAAAATTATGTTAACATTGCTAAATGGATTTGTAGGTAAAAGTAGAAACAGTCTCCTACAAACTCCTACCCAAGCAGCAGACAGGCCCTACCCAGTAGACATTTTGCAACAATGGACTTTTTTTTTCCCTGCGGCTCAATAAGGTCACATGTGGCTACTGAATCCCTCAGTATGGCTGGTATGAATAGGGAAACCCTTCCCACCAAAGACATAAACATAGTTTCGAGGCTGGTTCTCCTCTTCAGAGCACAGTGGCCTGGTCAAGTGTATGGTGGAAACAAAGTATCTGCACAGGACACCCCTGTGGAGCTGACCACCCTTGAGACATGGAAAGTACTCCATTGAGGAAAGCTGAGTCTTCAAAGGTGTGAGTCACACCCAGCAACTTGGGAAACCCAGCCCATTGGTGGGCAGGGGCCTTCTGTGTGAGGCACTTTCTGATCCTGGTGGAGACCTGCAGGCCCTTGAAAACACCGCCAGCTGGCAGGGACAGAGGATTCTCACTCTCCACCACAGAGATATTAACAGTAGCTAATGACTTATTGAGTGCATGAGGGTGTTAGCTGGCTTCAAAGCACATTAGGAGTATTAGTTCACTAGACTTACAGCAACCCTCTAGGACAGACACTGCTATCGGTTCCACTGGTGGATGAAGAAACTGAGGCACTCAAAGTTAAATACTTGCCCAAGGGCACAGAGCTGCTACTGAGTAGCAGAGCTTTGATTTGAATAAGTGTCTTGGGCCTTTCTTTAGCCTTTGTTTTCAAAAAAATTTATTTTTAATTCATATACAGTAATTATACATTCTTATGACAATGTGTCTTTTCAATATATATAGTGTATAAAATGTACAATGACCAGATTAATATTTCAGATATTTATTATTTATTTGTGTTGGAAATATTCAAAATACAGTCTACTAGTTAATTCAAAATATTCCATTAATTGTTGTCAACCATGGTTATCCTACTATGCTACAGAACATTAAAAGTTATTCTGCCCATTCAACATAGCTTTTTATTTCTTGAAATGTTATTTTACTTCAGAACCATATGGAATATTTACGAAAACATAATTTTTGATTCATTATTCCATTATTACTGTCTTAGTTACTCTCATTGCTGAGACAAAATATCCAACTCCCACAAGTTAAAGGAGAAAAGGTTGATATAGTTCACAGTCTGTAGAAGTTTCAGTCCATAACTGGCTGGCTCCAGCATGGGGAGCTTCAAAGAGAACAATTTATGGCTGGCAAAAGTTAGCAAAACAACAAGGGACCTTAAGAGCATCTTGCTGTCCCTTTTACCTATCCAGACTGCTTAGGGCAGGTAACACTCATATCCTTAATCTTAGCGCCCTGGAGAGCGACACTGCACCATGACTCAATTCCAGTATCACATGCTCTAGATTCACCCAGCTCTAAAAAGGCCCCACCTATGACAGTCCCAGTCTAGAGGGGCCCACATTAAGAGGCACAGAGGCTTCTATGCTTCTGTCCAACTCGGCATCCATGCAGGAGACCTGTGCTACAGGGGCCACAGCAAGAACCCACAGAGCCCTGCTGCCCATAAGCCCTGTGCCAGCTCTGGTAGTTGGGCCCAAAGAGCAGAAAGCAGTTTCCCAACCTCTCCTACCCAGCCCCCCTCGGAAGCCCACACTTCCCGCCCCTTTCAGTACCTTCCTGGTAAGAGGGAATCAAGGGAACATATTGCACATCCTGGCCAACCCAAGCTGTATTTTTTCAGTTTGCACTAGGAAAACAATTATTTCCCCACTCCCACATGCCAAAATAAAAGTGTCTTCCTCTCTCTACCCCATGTCCTCCTTCTCCTCTTTAAGAGCAACAAGAAAGAACCAGTGGGGATTTTTCCTGTTGCATCACTTGGGTATATTCTCTAATTGTTTAATTTTAGTTTCTGCTTCATAAAATGGGGTCACTGGGCCTGATGTATGTGCCATCTACCCAGGTCCTTGAGGGGTCTTTTGAAAGCAGAAGAAGTTAAGCATGCCCTGTCTAGCCTGTTACTGATTAACCTAGAAAACTATTTCAGGAACACAAATAAGTCCCACAGAAAGCTAATGTTCTACTACCTTAATGTCAATTTCACATTCATATTTATTTAAGGTTCTGAAAACCACAAAAGGCCTAAGCACGTTTAGTGTTTGTCCATTTCCATCTGCTGCACGTCAGTGCATATGAAGAGCTAACACTGAGCCATGAGGCCATTTTCCTTCCCACTCTAAAAATAATCTCTGTTTTAATATCAGGACCTCTTAGGAATGCCAAACTCCCCAGCCCAAAAACTCTACTCCGTCCTCCTTAAATCTCTCTGCACCCTGTTTGTCCTGTAACACTCAGTGCCAAGTCATTTTTCTCCTTGCTTTCAGAGAACAGTTGAGAATCTATCCTTCCAAGAAACTTTTCCCTGACCAATATAGACTCAATCGCTACCACAACCCATACAAATGGGACACCTCTAAAAATACTGGGATGTTAATAGTGGCAGTCAATCTTGTCTGGCTCTTGCTACTTTCACAATATAGAACTTCTTACTAGAGTCATCATGACTTCCATAGGGCCCCAAAATGCCCTTATCCTGGTGGAGGATGATGGCCACCATGCAGGACACAGTACAGCATTTAAGGTCTAATGGACACCATGGCTCCAGGACAGCACAGCTACCATGCATGGGGAGGGTAGCGATCTGGAAAGATATCCCCATTTCACAGGGGCAAATCACAAGTGCACAAGGAATAAACCTGTGGCAATACCACATCTTTGTCCCTAAATATTATATGAGATGAGGATCAGAGACTTGTAACCCTAAGTGAGAAATCAACTTCCCATTCCCTTAAGAAACTCAGAAATGCTCTAGTGTCCTCCACTCTTCCCACAACTGTAGAAACTGTTCAGGTCTGGGAGTGGTGGGGGTTGGGGATACTCCACGTGTAACTATAACTATTTCTCAGGGCACTGCTTTCAGAACAAATATAGAGGGTAACAGAACCTACAATCTTTTATGCTTTGGTTTTTGCCCCTGTGAAATGGGGATATCTTTTTTAGAGTTTATGGTAAGAATTCAGTATGATTCATAAAGTGCCTAGTCTGATCTGATCAATAACTGTAATTACTGCAAGTTAATAATAATTTGTGCAAACAAAAAATTTATGGTCAAGGATGCTTTGAAAGCATTATTTTTAACAACAAAAACTTAGGTTGACCCAAATACTCAGGTGTTTAAACAAAAAGTAGTAGTCAAGCAATGGACTATTCGGAATATAGAAGAATATTTAAATTGTATGGGAATGCTCAGACCATGAAAAGAAAGCAGAGGAAGAGATAGGTTATCAGTCAGGAGGGAAATAAAGGGCCCTGACCAGACTACCAGGGTAGCCATGTTCCAGGTGGCTTTCCCACACTGGAGAGCCTTCTCCAACAGGGCTGGTGACTGCGGTCTATCCACAAGTGCTCCAAGAAAATGCTGCTTACAGAACTCAGGGCACGTGCCTGGCTGACCCCATGTACCCAAGACAGTTGTGTGGCCTGCAACTGGTCAGTTGGGGACACACCTCAATCCTAGTGAGGTATGCATACATTGAAAGTAAAGCCATTTCCTAGATAGCCAGTCTGGCTACAAGGCTTCATGGCACAGGGGTCCCATGCAGTAAAGTTTCCCTCTTAGTCCCAAGTTTTCCAAAACAGTCTGCAAGCTAGCAGAGTACCCTGATATTTTTTCCAGGCATGGTGATCTAACCCAGGATTGCTCTCCCACTGAGCTATATCCTCAAACCTTATACTTCTTTATTTTGACAGTCTCCTAAAGGTCCCAGATATGACTTGAATTTTCCAACCTCCTCTGATTTTTATCCAATAATAAGAACAATCTGAAAATAAGAACATTCTTCTGAAAGCAACTTAGAGAGGTTCCCTCTACCTTGTCTTCCTCCCCTGCTTCCATTACAAGGTCTACACAATGTCAACAAGTTGAAATGAGATCATACTGGATCACATGGGCCTACAGAGAAAGGGAAAATGGTTTCCTTCTACATTTCTAGGTTCTTGGAATAGGCTATGAATTAAGGGAACATAGCCTATTCCATAGATTAATGGGGAAAAAACTGCACTTAAGTACCTATGTGCGCAAGAGAGTCCCACAGGACATGAGTTTTGAAGTAGAGCCACGTGACTGATGTTTACAGCATTCGGTGCTACAGAAAGGAATAGGGTTTGTAAAGTGGGCTTCTAGAGAGTAGTAGCCACAGAAGTTATGGAGGCCACATAGAGTTGTTTTCTTATACAGAAAATTCTCTCAAATAATAAATTTGGAGCAATCCTCATCCAGGTACAAACATTCTTACTAACATACGATTTTTTTTTCCTTACAAAATTTTTTTAAGACAGAGTCTCACTGTACAGGCTGGCCCTGACACATGATGTAGCCTCTAGCTGACCTCAAATTTGCATTGATCTTGCACAGCCTCCAGAGTACTGTGACTACAGCTATGTACCACTACCTCCAGCCAATTTCTTTGATAGATACCATTTTTTAAACAAAAGTACAACTTTCCAAATCTACTCTATCTACAGTTTCCCAGAATAATCAGCTTGAAATACACCAAAGTGTGTTTTAAGGTGACGCATTCTGAGTCATCTTTTGAGGTGGTGTGTCCTGAACTCCAACAGCCCCTCAGCCCACCATGGTCAACACATTTCTAAAATGAAAATCTGAATACCAAAAACAGATTGACATTTGAAGTTAGAGACAGACATAGGAAGGATTCACCCACAGGCTAAAGCATGCCTACATTGCCAGAAACCATGAGGCCAGAGGAGAGGAATGAGTGGAGCAGAATGTCCCTCAGGGGCCCCTGCAGGAGCCAACTCTGCCTGCACCTTAATTTCACACTTTTGGTCTCCAAAACTGTAAGGGAATAAACTTCTGTTCTTTTAAGCTGCCTTGTTTGTGGTCATTTGTCATGGCAGCTGCGGGAAACTAATGGAGTAGACAGTGGCGTGGTGAAATGGCAGCAGCAGGCAGCGCCCCCCACAGAACACATCCAGCATGGGGGAGGAGGCACGGCATCCTTGCACGCAGAGCATGGAGCCCACATGGGTGATGAGGCCTGGTACAGGTAGAGGAGGGCCACCCGGAGCGGGGTGGCAGGGCTTGCAGGCAGCAGGCAGGAAGTGAGAAGGTCATCCTCACCAACCTGCGCAGTCAAGCGAAGTGACACTAGGTATGGTGGGCAGGCAAGAGAGTAACTCGATAATGGGAGTCCAGGCCTCTCACTATAGGGGTAGGAGTTACAGACAGAAAGAGAGAAAACCAGCAAGGAATAGATCTGTACTCGGGAGTTTTCATTTATCTCAATAAATATAGATAAGAAAGTATGAGTAAGTACATACATAAATAATGTTCTCCAACCCTGCCCATGAAAACACCAATAGCAGCAAGCCTAGATAGTGCTCAAATCAAAGTTATTACCATAAATGTTGTTCCATTCTCCACTGAGAGGAACCAGAAATTCTTTTAGCCGATGATAGCTGGGTTAGGGAAATCCAAAAAGACCAGTCTAAACCAGAATGGTTACCTCCTAACTATGGGCCATAAAGTAGAGAGGGCCTTAAAGGCTTGGGGAACACATCAAAAGGGTACCCCCAACCTGAAGGGGCTGGTGAGATGTCACAGATTTTGAGCATCAGAACAGTGAGCTGGGTGTGATGGCACATGTTTGTGATCCCAGCGTCTCAGAGGCCAGGGCAGGGGACCTCATGTTTGAACCCAGCTGGTACAACTTAGTGACTTAAAGACAAACCTTCCCAAAATAAAAATGGGGGAGGGCTAGGAATGTAGCTCAGTGTGAAGGTCACCAGCTCAATTCCCATTGCTGAAAAAAAGGGGGGGAGGAGATTAAATTACAGAAATCAATGAATAAGGAAGCAGAAAGAGAAAGCCTTTGCATAAGGTAAAATGCCAATTAATAAATACGAAAAATGAGAGAATTGGAATCAGAAGATGGACCTTTAGTAGATATCAAAGCAGTATTTAGTTAAGAAATGTCAATGGATGATTATGTGAAACTGTGTTGAGAAATTCCATGATTATAATATTTACCTAGTCTTAAAAAACTGCCATAATTTTTTGTTTTGCTTTAAAGTATTTGGTAGAGGATCTCACTAAACAGCTCAGACTGACAGTGATCCTCCTGTTTTCAGCCTCCCCAGAGCTGGGATTACAGGTGAGCAATACCGTGCTCGCTCTCCGTGGCCGGCTCAGTGCACCCAGGGGTGGAGCCAGAGCAGCCTGTGTGCTGGGGATTGAACCCAGTCCCTATGCTTGCCTAAGCAAGAGCTTAGTCCAACGAGCTATCCCGCCAGCCCTTCACAAAATATTTTTATTCCAAAGATAGAAAGAGTAACTTTACAATGGAGACACCTGACAGATACCTCCTTAATCAAATTATCAAATGTACAACACCAACAAAGGGACAAATCAAAGTTATACACACCCTATGAATATATAAGAACCTGCGATATTCTTGAGATATATATATATATATATATATATATATATATATCCTGCTTCTCATCATAAAGGACAACCCACAAGACCAAACTTATACTCTATAAGGTAACTGGGCTGCAACTATCAAAAATTTCAAGTTCAAGAATGCTGAGGAAAAATGAGCAGGACAGCCGAGTGCAATGTTTAGGCCTGGATCAGACTCTTCCCACAAGGGACATGACTGAGATACCTGCCACACTCCAGCCGGGTCTATAGATTAAGGGTACCAAGTGCCAATGTTATTCTCTGACTGACTACTCTGTTGTGATTATGCTGGAAAGTGTCCCTGCTATAGGAAAGACATGCAAATATTCAGGAGATAGGACATCAGTGTGGGCAACTTTCCCCAAGGTGCCAGGGAAAAGGAAATTTTTTTATACTATTCTTGAAAATTTAGTGAAAGTATGAAATTAGTTCAAAATAAGAAGACTTGGCAAGAAAGACAACAGGAAAGTATGTGAGTGATTTATGGTGGGGGGACCACAGATTACTACAAATACAACCAACTTGAGAAAAGTGCCAGGGTTACTGGTGTAGCTCAGGGGTAGGGGGAAAAAAAAAGTGCCTTTGTTGTCCTTAAATTAAAACTGCTGGTAGTTTACTCCTAAACTGGGCACCAGAATCCCATTAAGTCCATACATGAATCACTCCATAAGCAACAGATCAATCAAGCAGCAATTGTTTGAGTAAGTACTCTCTTCACTTCGCTTCCTTGGGGAAGAGGGACAATGATGGTCCATAATTCACGTAAATTCTCAGGTTGTGCAGAAAACTAAAATTGAGGCCACCAAAGAGCTGGACTGCACATTTTAGAGAAGGCTGTCAAAGTTAGGCACCAAAGACTTGCCTCCAGTCAAAATCTTTGTAAATATTCAAGTGGGGTTCTTTAAACTTTAAAACGCAAAGTTGATTCCCCAGCAGCACTGCCTGGCTTCATAGGTTAAGGTGTAAGCAAAATAAAAACAAGAGACCCATCCAGCCCTGGACTCCCACAGCTTGCATACTTTAGAGTCTTACCCTTCAGAGGCCCCCACACCTTGGAGTTTTTAGCAGGGCATTTCTAAACAGTTCCAAATTTTCACTGGAGCCTCCAAAGCTGGCATTCCCAACATAGTTTCACTTTCTACATGCTAGAAACCTTTCAGGCCCTTGGCTCAAGCAAGACCCACCATGAGTCAGGGCATTTTGCTTTTTATTTCACAATTTCTCCTTAGTTGTCAAAACCTAAACAAACCTTTGGCTCTTCTCTTAACCTGGAATAAAATTGAAGTCACTGCTTTTACCCTTGAAGTCCCAAGCCAAGCATGTACAACTATTTTCCAAGAGAACAGCTAAGACACTGTACAGATGGAAAGTGAAACCAGTGGTCGAGAACAATCACTTCCTTCTACAAAGACTGCACCAAGCAGCCACTCTGACTGCCCTCTGCCACCCAGCCCTGACTGAGTGCTGGCTCTGTAGCCAGAACACTCTTTAAAGCACAAATAGGACCTTGTCACTCAGGCAGAAGCCCTGGGATGTCACGTGAACAGGCTCCCCTTCTTCATGCTGTCTGCACCCCTAAACTCCACCAGCAGCTGCCTCAAGGCCTCTGTCCTGTTGTCCCTCAGCCTTAAGAGAGTCAGTCTCCTTTCTCTGGCTAGCTAATTTTTATTCATTTTTCAGATTAAGCTTCAAAATCGCTTCCTCAGCAGGGCAGCTGGGCCAGGTCCCCAAATCTGTCTTTCCCACTAAATAAGAACCTCCAAGAATCTCAACTGTTTTGCTCCACACTCAGACTCCAGAGACTAAAATATGTTAAACATCAATTCTCTATAAATATTTAAAATAAATAGACAGTAACTCACTCACAAAGTCCCTCCTCCCCCTCTGCAATTTTACTTTCCATGTTAGAGTCATTTGAGGTCAACCAAGGTATGAATATGTTAAATGGAATGTTCCAGAAATAAATAATTTAGTTTTCAGTGATCTTATTACTGTATATTGTTATAACTATTTTGTTATGATTCTTATTGTTAACCTCTTCCTGTGCCAACTCATAAGTATACTTTATTACATATATGCATGTATCAGAAAACAGTATACGATGGGTTTGCTAGTATCCAGTTTCAGGTAGCCACTGTGAGTCCTATAAATTATCTTCCATTGTTAAGTGGGGGCTACTGTATATACACTTCAGGCATCATGACAAGCAAAGGGAGAAAAGAAAGGGAGCTTGTACCTAGTTAGAGAAGGCTCACACAGCAGTAACTGCAATGGAGAAAATGATCAACTGCCATAAAAAGAAATATATGTTGTGGTGAATTCTACTGAGGAGGGCAGTAGGTACACCTTTAAAATTATTTCTTATAAACAATGCTTTAAATTATTTTAGATATGCAAACTATATCCTGGAATCTTGTTTATTTCAAAGCTTTGTAATAGGAATTTACTAGAGATGTACAGATATTCACCAATACCACAGCACCTGATACCAAGATTTCATGGATGGTGAGTATGGTGATCAGATAATTTATTGTCTGAAATGGGACACTTTTGAGTGTGGATGGAACCATGTTCATGTTGTCTTGGAAACAGATAAGGAGGAACTGTTGGTCCTTAGGAAAACCGGGAGGACAGAATCATCTGGCTATAATTACTATCTGGAGAGGAACAGGTTGCCCTCTCTTATTCAGAATCTATGGGCCTGGAATGTTTCAGAATGCAAAAGATTTTGGATTTCAGAAAGATATAACAATGCATATATCATATGGAACATTAACACCCCCAGCAGTATTTAGGCAAAAACTCTTCATTCAACAACATAGTCTTTCTGCAGCAAAACATGCACATTTACACTGATGGGGATAAATAGGAGCTATGAATAGCTTTGTGTCAGTTCAAGGCAGAATATCCTGCCAAATGAGTCACGATAATAACTTTCAGTTTTCAGAGCTTTTTGGATTGCAAATATGGGATTTTGAACGTGCAGTAGATTTCAAGTTATTTCTATCCTTGAAATACATTACTGTTATGATGCCACACAGGAAAATCGGCATCTTGTGCCTTAAATTATATTTACATTACAAATTAATCTGGCACTGACTAAGCTTAATTTTATGAATCATAACACTTTTTAGTTCCGCAATGGAAGTTTATTATACACTGCTCCTACCTAACAGAAAGTGAGAACTATGTTTCCTGAATGATTTTATAAATTTGAAATCTGAATTAACCATTTAAAATTGTTATTTCCTTGACATCAGGTTTGCCAAGCAACAGACTAAGTGTTCCAGTGTACCAAATATAATGCATAACTCACTTATAAAATGGGAAAAGATTTCAATACAATTCAAAGATACCATGAAAATATCCTTCCTCCTATCCATTCATAATGACATTTGTAAGACCATTATTCTTAGCCCCGTGACATTTTAAATAGTTGATTTCAAAAGTTAAATTTATTATAAACAACACTGCTGAGTATCAACTTAAATTGAGTTTATTACTTGTTTGTCTCTGTAGGCAGTGAGAGTACGATTCAGGTCATCTACTAAGATGCTGAGCTAGAGAAGCCACGGTGCCACTGACACAGACATATGCCTCTGATAGAAACCATGGTGCACAATAAAAAAAACTAAATATACCTCGTAGCACAAGTGCAAATTTACACACACTTACAAGAATTGTCTGGAAAGTTTACCTCCTCCATTTCTTTTATCAGGTAATTGTGAATAAAAAGGCAAGTATATCATCATCAAGTGAGAAGAATAACATACATTGAGCTGCTTACGTCTATCTGAGATATAGGCAGAAACTTAACTCAGAAGTCCTAGATACTCCAGGAAGTATGAAGAAAGACTCTAAGGCTAAAGGGGGTAAGGGTAAGCTCTTAGCAAGCTAAAGGCTTACTTAAGCTTTCACATTTTCAGCTACTTAAATTTTTTGCAAATGTAGAAATGCAAAAGTTGAAAAGCCAGATAGATAGATAGATAGATAGATAGATAGATAGATAGATAGATAGATAGATAGACAGACAGACAGACAGACAGACAGACAGACAGACAGACAGACAGGGTTAGGGTTAGATAGATAGGATTGTACTGTAATTGTACTGTTGATCCACTGAAAGGAGAAGTTAAT
>NW_004524690.1:5485473-5491083 GCF_000260255.1 Octodon degus
GTTGAACCCTTTGTGTCACTCTGGCAAGATGTTCTGCTCCTGAATCAGCTGGGTGGGTCTTGCCTCTAGCCTCTTTGCAGGGAGTTCTGCTGAAGGGTTCTGTGCTGGGCCTGCACTCTGGGTGGAATGAGGATCCACAGGCCCCGGGTTGTGTCACTCACTCTCCGGGCCTGCGCTCTGGGTCTGTTCAGGATCCTACCAGTCCCAGGTCGTCTCACTCACTTGCCGGGCCTGCGCTCTGGGAAAACTATTTCTTATTCTCTTTTTTAAAAAACAATCCTTTAAAACGCTCTCCTCGTTCTCAGGCAACAACTCTGCGATGGGCGGCTAGGCACCGATGGCCATGGTAATGACTAGCACTCTGTCCTCAGCATCTAGCTGCACTCACCACCAGCTCCTGCATGCTTTCATGGAATCTCATAATGACCCTAGAAAGCTAGGCACCTTGCTATCCTCCTTTTCAGCAGAAGACTTGGTCCACAGCAAAGCTGGTTCTCAGGTATTGCTCCATTATGAGAAATACTGACAACTGGGCTCCAACCGTGGTAATGTAAAATCCTTAGCAAATAATTTTTTTTGACCTGTGCCCTTTGGATTCTCCACCACAAACACAAGAAGATGAGCATGCTCTGATGCCTCCTAGTTCTGGCACTGGCCTGGCCTCCTTGTGTCAGGACCAGGAAACAGGAAAGTCCCCCAGCCATTTCCCAACACTTCCTGCTTGGTTCTGTCCGTTTTCAGAGTGAAAGAAAATTAAAAACACAAAGCATCCACTAGGCAAGATGGAGCATGAGGTAACTGCGCGACAGGGACTTCCTTAAATAAGAAGAGTTCTGACTCTGTGACCTTGGGGTTATGCCAATAAAAACAAACACATTTTCTGCAATTCATCACAACAAATCAGGTAGCAAAGATAAGCCTGGGTATAAAACCTGAAGTCCCTAAATTTGCCCTGCAAAACCCAAGGACCTCTATTTGGCAGCTATCCTGTTGCAGAAGGGTCAACATTTCTGCACTGGAGATGAAGCAGGAAGAGGAGCTCTAAGGGTGGAAGCCAACAAAGAAAAGAATGTAAGCACATAAGGGGATAACTGAGGAGAGGACTTCCTCTCCAGACAGGCCGGCTTCTTCCTAAAAGACCACTTTCCAAGTTGCAGTTCCCTAAAGAACATAGATTTTCCCCAAGCAAATCATTCTATGCCTATCTAGCATGAAGAGTGAGGAGTAAGAGTTACAGAACAGGTCATGACCATACCTAGGGGCTTGAGGGAAGAACAGCTTGGCCCATGAACTTGCTCATATAGCTGCTTCTGAAACAGTGAGCCTGGGCAGACTGCCCATGTTCAGAGCCCAGCTCTCTCACTCAGCTGTGTGACTCTGGGTAGCTACTGACCTTTTCTGTTTGCCCCGGGCTTTGGGAAGATTGAATGAAAAAACTTGCAAAACATCCAGAATGACGCTTTGCTTTGCACTATACTACAGGCTGGAACATAAACAACAAAATTTCCAGATAGCCACTAGGCCATAGATACAAAAATTTTACATGACCCCCTTAGGCCCAGCCATATCACACCCATCAGTGTTTCTCAGATAATTCAATCAGGTGTAAACATGTTTTCTTTAAGAATAAATAAACCTGCAATGATCTGTTGCAGAAACAAATGCAGTATCTTCTTTTGTAACAAATAAGAAAGCTGTGTGAAGCTGCACATTTTAATTGTTCTCCAGATATTCTAAATTACAAACATCTATCAGTATGTTTAATCTATCGTGTTTTCAAAGTATTTTCAAGATCAATTCATGTAAAGTAATTGGGTCTAACGAGGTAGAATAACTGCTGAAAATATGTTAAGAATTTCCAAGCACGCCAGGACCATTGAATGTGTTCAGCCCTGGACCCCAGCACCAGCACCAGCTTCCACAGTTCAGCAAAGCAATAACCACAGGCAGATTTCCCAGGATATGCACTAGAGCTCTCACTTCATTTTCAGACCTTGTTTCCAAGGAAAAGTGGGGAAAGAAGGGGCCTTAGTTTCCCCTGATCAGTTCCTCCTCTGAGCACTGTCTCCTGCTACAGGGAAAAGAAAGTGACCACTGAAAAGCACAGCTTCTCCTCCTGGGAGTCGGAAAGGAAGTTCACTTAAGAGTCTTTTCCTTTCCCAAAGATTGGTCTCTCGGCACCATCCTTGTAAGCAGCCAAGAGCAAGCCCCAAAAACACTGGGAAAGAAAGAACTAGTAAGATGCTTCCTGCCCCAAGATGGGATTAGGACCCATACTGCTTTTGGAAATTGAAAAGATCATAATTTGAAAATGTATTTAGTATTGCTTCTTGGCCTTCTGGCTACAAGCAAGTGCAAATACATTGAGGATGATCAACCTAGTGAACTGTAAAGTTTAGGAACATAGCACACTGGGAAGAGTACTGTGTGTGTGTGTGTTCATGTATGTGGTACTGGAGACTGAACTCAGGCCCTTCACACTGAGCTACATCCCCAGTCCATTTTTTAAGTTCCACTCTGAGTTGGGTCTCGGGGAGCTATCAAGCTGCCTGCGCTAAGCTTGCCTATGATTGCACTCACTGGGCTGGCTGGGATCTGTGGTTGGCTTCTGCTGCTCAGTAACACTGGAAAGGATCCTGCTGCATATAATAGGTCCGGAAAAAGTTCACGAGAAAATTTAAAACTCATTAAGCCACACCATCATCAGTTAGGGCAGGACTATGTGGAGAAAATCTATTAAGATAGTGTGCCTAGAAAAAGAACAGCACAAAGTGGGTAATTCAGGCCACACTGGGAAAGGAAGCGCAGAGCAGGAAACAAGAAAAAACAGAATTGGCTGGGTTTTTCAAGTCCCCAGCTTCCTTCTCTTCTTCTCATACCTGACAGACCTACCAGAGGTGCCTGTCCCCTGCAAGGAACACAGAAAAGAGGAAGGGAAGCAATGCATGCAGTACCTGTTGGAAAAGTCAAATAAGCAGGATTCTTCTATGGGATAGCACCAAGAGAGCCAAGAAACTACAAGCATGAAAGGACAAAACTGCTCACCACCTTGGGATTGCAAGTCAGTCATCTGTAGACTACCCTGAAAACCAAAGCCTTTCAAAAGACAACTGCCTAAGAAAACCAACCCTGAAAAAAGCTGATTTTGAAGGGTGACATCCTTTTCCCTGGAATAAAAATAAGTGATTCCCTCTCTTCACTCGCACCCTCAGGCTTGGCCTAGCCACTTCTTTCTTGCAGTCAGTCCTCCTTTCAGAATTTCCTTTGAGGGCTTTTGTTTTGCTTTTGGGTTTTGTTTTGTTTTGTTGCCAGTGAACCCTCAATAAAGCTATCTTACCTATCATCATCATTATTTTTTATACCACACAATTCAACGCTTCTTGTTCGACTCAAAATCTAGCATACAGTTAGATACAGTTTCCACTCGTTTGATTCTGTTTCTGGAATAAACTATCCTAATTATCAATGAATTCCAACTGAAAAAAAGAGCCATAATTGCTCCCCATTCAAAATACAAGAATACCTGCCAGGAAAGAATGCACTTCTCCCCTGTAAGCTATAGATATATCTTCAGATACTTTTAGAAGATACTTAACTGCCTCTCAACAATTTCCAAATGGCTGCCAGAAATCAGATTCAGTGTCTATTGTACTTGCCCCACTGCCTCCTCTCTGCCAACCCTTCAGAACCACAATGGCTTCCTTCCCTCTCTTTGTTGAAGCTTACTATAAAAAACTCAGGTTTGATGAGGTCAGACTTCACTACGTACAACCTGTAACTCCTCCAAGCCATCATCTCCTCACCTATAAACGGATCTTAATGGCAACTTGGCAGAGCTGCTGGGAGGAGAACTAAATAAAAGACAGTTCATACTAGAGAGAAAGCATGAGATTGCACTTTTCTCCCCAAAGACATCCCCAAAGAAACTGAACAGAAGAGCCAGTACTCTACCTAATAAAAAGAAAACAAAGCCAGATTATTCCACATGAAGCAAGGGCATCTAAGGTCCATCTTCTGGAAAAAAGTGTACTCCCATTTGGTACAGTGTGGTCAGATTAATTGTCTCAGACATCTCATCGCATTGCTCAAAACCTTTCAATGGCTGCACAGTGCACACTGAAGAAAATCTGGACTCCCTGTCTTCATAATCACCACCAGCTAACCTTTCCCAACACTTTCAACCTCTGATTCTTCCCTTTTTTTTTTTTTTTTTTCTCGGAACCAGGGATTGAACTCAGGCCTTTGCACTTGCCAGGGAAGCGCTTATTCTACTGAGCCATCTCCCCAGTCCTGATTCTTCCATCTTCTAATGCAATCAAAATTCTTAGCTTCATGTGCTTGAAAACAGGCATATCTCTGCACCAAGTCCTTGTAAGAATTCCATCTTACACATCTTTGAATTTATCAAGCACATCACCTGTACATAATGATATGTAATAATTATTTAGTGGTAAGAAAGTAGATAAATCCTTTATGAAACCTGATGGGAATAGCAGGGAGGGAATGAGAAAAAAGGCAGATGATATTAACTGTATGCTGTGATGCACTTGTTATGAACAAAATATAAACAAAAGTATTTTCAGTGGACTAAAGCTCCTGCTTAGGCAGAGCGCAGTGGCTGGGGTTCACCCCGGCATGTGGTGCAGCCCCACCTCCAGGGTGCACTGAGATGGCCATGGAGACTGGGCGTGGAGGTACAGCCTGCAATCCCAGCACTTGGGAGGCTGAAAACAGGAGAATCACTACGAGTGCGATCTACATAGTGAGACCCTATAGACCCTGTAGACTCTGTCCTACATACATTACAAAATAAAAAATAAAAAAGTACTATAAAAAGCATGTGAGCTAAAAAAGCATCATTTACCATTTGCAATACATTTCCCATGGAAATCAAATTAAGTACAGTAACGAACTTTTGACTTACATTGATTCTACAATGCATTCAAAAAGATCTTACTGAACTAGGCACTATGAGGAGGGAAAAAGGAGGGGGAGACTGAGACCAAGATGGAGACAGAGAAGGAGAAGGAAACAGACGGACAAGGAGAAGGAAACAGAAGGAGAAGGAAACAGAGACCGAGAGAGATTATACAATGATGGAAGTGTTCTCATCAGTGCAAAGTATGCTCATACAAGGCATAATGTTCTAAAGATGACATCTGATGAACAAACTAAGAATGGCCACACTTATGCTTATGCATCTCCTAATAGAATGCTACATCCCCTGATAACCTAACATGTGCATATAACATGTAGGTCCTCTTTCAGTCACTACATCAGACTCCCTACATCATTTCCTCCACCTCACAACAATGTGACCTTGCATTTATACAAGTGAATTGTTTGGCAGGCATGTTGGGAGAGTTTTACTAGATTATATAGAAATCTGTAGGAAACAGAGGTCTCTGGCAAGCTTCAAAGAAGTGGTGACACCTGAACTGCACTGGAAGACAAGGGAAGGATTGTCGGGTGGAAAGGAAAGAACATTACAAACAAAAAGAAGAAAAACAAGGATACTGTGGGACAGTCCTGCTTCAAGGTTGTATATGGTGAGATTTTTGGACTTATGTGCAAACATGAGAAGCATAGAATTCTTTATACTATTGTTAA
>NW_004524690.1:5492518-5510659 GCF_000260255.1 Octodon degus
GATTCATTCCACTGTAAAATTCACCCTTTCAAAACGGCAGTTATTTATCAAACAGAATGTGCTATCCCTGAAATAAATCCCAGAAATACCTAGGGCCTTTAATAAGACTTTCAAAGCTTAATTTTATAGGCAGGAGTCCAGCAAATATCCATCAGTACTCTCCTTGCAGTCAGCCAACCTCAGCTCTTACAGCCCCACACCCAAAGGCAGTTCCAGTTTCACCTCAGTCAGACTGTAGGAGGCAGACAGAAAGCCTCCTAGAGGACTGCTCCAGTCTCCTGTGCAGACTAGACCTCAAGGCGTTCACCTGGCCCTTCATGGCCTGCTACAGTGCGGCTCTAACAATCTCAGGAAGACCAACTCCCCACCAAGAGAAGTCCGTGCAACACTTCTGTTCTGGTTTCTCTTGGCTAAGTTGAGTTTTTTTTATACAAATCAGAGAAAACTGTCTTTATCTCCTCCTGGGCATTTTAAACCTGTTTATAATCACTCATTCTCTTTTTATAAACTAAGTCAAAAACAAATACTGTGCATCTAAAAATGTAGTTTAGTACCTATCACTTCCTCCAAAAAACATGAAAACAAGGCTGGTGATACTGCTCATGGTAGAGCACTTGCTCAGCATGTGCAAAGCCCTGGGTTCTACCCCAGTAGGAAGGAAAGGAAAAGGAGAAAATGAAAGAAGGGAAGGGGAAGGGGAAGGGAAGGCAAGGGAAGGGAAGGGAAGACAAGGCAAGGCAAGACAAGGGAAGGCAAGGGACAGGAAAGGAAAAGGGAAGGAGAAAGGGAAAGGGAAAGAAAAGCTGGCTTGAAAGACAGTACCTGTTATTATTAAAAGCACTGTCCACATTTTCTCAATCTACAGGCTACAAATACACACAACCCTCTTACGCTCCCCAGGTGCATAGCTATGACACACTCAACTGCCATCATCCATCCTTTTCTGAAATGCAAAGGAGGAAACTGTTACAAATTCTCAGCAGTCATCCCAACAAACACCTTGCTCTATTCCCAGAACAAAACCTCTCCTTGCTGGGACACATAGGAACTCATGGCCTGAATCAGATATGTGGCTGCCAGGGACTGGCTCTAACACTTTACCCATGATGCTCCAGTCACCAGGAGCAGAAAGAGCTTGTCAACTCTTCCTGACTGTTCTTAATGCTCTTTCAACCATAAATACATTGCTTGCCCATTTGCCACCAAGTGACATTGCCTCTCTTCTTCCAGAAGCAGGTGGGGAAGAGAAGCTCCCTTTTTCTGGTCCAGGAGACAGCTCTATCCTCTTTTCTCCCTTGGCCTCTCGCTTGCTGTGCTTCTGTGAAGCCTGTATCTCTTTTTTTTTTGTGTGTGTGTGTAGCTATAGTTGGCTGTTACCTGTTTGTCTCATTAAACTACAAAGTCTTTGAGAACATGGGTGGGAAATTTTCAACTTTACATCTTTACAGCACAGTGCTTTGCACACAGCTGTTCAAAAACATCTGTTAAAGGAACTAATACCTTTGAGTTTTATTTAAAGTACTTGTTTGCAAAAAAAGAGTTCACTTCAATGTAATCACTATCATGTTTGTTTCTTCAGTACTCTCAGCTAGTTTTAAGATTTTAAAATTGTTGTCCCATCTTTGACAACAATTTTATTTCCAACAAGGAAATAATAAAACTTCATAATTCCTATTACTACTTTTTTTTTTTTTTTTTTTTGCTGTGTGTGTGGCAGGCTCAGCCCTCCCTGGGGGTGGGGCTTGCGCGCATGTAGTGCACAGAATGGAACTGTGGTCCCTGCACTTTGCCAAAGCTTGCCTAAGCAGGCGCTTTACACCGCTGAGCTGTCTCACCGGCCCCACTATTGTGTCCTCTGTCAGTCACAGATATTATATATCTTCTCAATTAGCTAGAATTCAATCTTTATCACAATTTGTTTCCATGCAAGTCTATATTATTCCATAGGGGCTAAGCTTTTGAGAAGGACAGATAGAAATAAAAAAAAAACTTGGGCAACACATAAAAGTAAGCCAACAACTCAGCAGCTAACACTTCATTCAATTTCTTCACACAGTACAGCTCTTATCAGAACAAAAGAAAGCCCCTCATCTTATTCACAACATACACATAGATGTTTTTATTCATTCTACTTACTGGATTTAATTACAAAAAAATTTTTCCCATCCACTCAAGTAGTAGTATGAACCATTTTTGTGCAGATTATATTTAAATTCTTAAGCTCCTAGTTGGTGTTTTGGGGTTGCTCTGACCCACCTCTACCCTGACATACCACAGACGTGCTGAACCTGGGGTTCTTTCTCCCCAAGTTAAGTGATTACCCTGCCAGGAACCGATACAATTAATTCACCTCCACATTCAGGATTTCCTCTCCTTAGAAATTTTAGGATTCAAAACAGAAAAAAAGAAATTCCTACACAGTTCAGCAAAACTCCCTCAGTACTTAATCTGGCCACTGCAGACTAAGGAAGTTACTTGATTTCAGCAAGGCAATCACTAAGGAAGTTTCCAATTCTAGCATTTATGAGAACCTGGGTACTCTTATCTGATTTTCCATCTACCAGGGCCCTCTGATTCACCTCATTCTGGCATTACCCGATTCCCAAAGTGTGTTTTATCAGCTTTACAGCATTTCAAAATTTTGAAAATGGTTTCATGTTGTATGCTATACATATGGTAACGAGGGAGAATCTTGGCCCCTCAGATCGTATTATTATCTCATTTTGGAAAACACACACACACACACACACACACACACACACACACAGAGGACTGGATACAACTCAAGAACCTACAGGCAAACAACTGAAAAACAGACAAAGAATTTGGACATATATTTCCCCCATAAAAGGATGTTCTGTCACTCATTATTATGGAAATGTAAATCAAAACCATACTAAGATATCCTTTATAACCATAAGGATGGTTCTTAACCAAAGAACAAAACAGAAAATAACAAATGTTTATAAAGATGTAGAGAAACTGGAAACCTGGTTCATTGCTAATAGGAATTTCAAACAAATGGCCTAACCACTATGGAAAAACAGTTTAGTGGTTCTTCAAAATGTTCAACACAAGCTGGGCATGGTGGTGCATGCTTGTAATTCCAGCATCAGACACTGGGGCAAGACGATGGCTCTAAGTTTGAGGCCAAGTTGAGATACACAGTGAGTTCAAGGCCAGCCTGCACTGCACAGCAAGATCCTATCTCAACAAAACAAAACACCACCACCAACAAATTTAAACACAGAATTACCATATGACACAAAAATTCCAGTGGCTTGAAAGAACTGAAACCAGGGACCAGACTTGAGATATTTTTATACTAACATTCACAGCCACTTTACTCACAATAGCCAGAAGGCAATAACAACCGTAGTATATAGCAATAGATAAATGGATTAACAAATTGTAGAACAATTATTCAATCTTAAAAGGACATACACCTATAATAATCCCAGCACTCTCAAACAAGGAAGCAGGAGAACTACAAGTTCAAGACCAGCCTGGTCTACTTAGCAACTTAGGGATAACATGTCTCAAAATAAAAATAAACTAACTAAATAAATAAATGAAGGCTGGGTATGTAGCTCAGTGTGAAAGCCCTAGGTTCAATCCCTAGCATTACAAAACACACAAATACTGTAAATAAATAAGTATATGATCTATTTACAACAGTCAGATTCATTGAGGCAGAGAGAAGAATGGTCACCTGAGATTGAGGTGAACAGTTATTGTTTAGCATGAACAGACTTTCTGGTTGAGATGATAAAGTTCAGTCTAGTGGCAATGGCTGCAAGACAGTGTAAACACAGTTCAGGTGCATCGTTTTTGTACAAATGATCTTTCTCCAATGGAAAGGGGATCAAGAGAAGGAAGGGGCAAGGAGGGGAGGGAGTGGGGATGAAAAAAGAAGTTAAGATGCAATGCGTACCAGCTCCACACAAGGAATATAAACACTAACAAAAATTTTTTTAACATAAACATACTTAACACCACTGAACTACACCCTTAAAGATGTTGAGAACAGTAAATTTTATGAGTTTGCTGCCTCTACTGTTTCTTCAGTCATCTTGTGGGTAGTAATTGTGCCTTAAGTCAGGTGATATGAAGTACAGTAACCTCAGTTCACGATCTTAATTCTTCCCGGCATTCTGGGTGCAAATAAAGTTTGTGAACTGAGGTGCCACTGTATTCACTGTAGCTACACAGTCACACACAGAGTTACACACACACAAGAATGCTAATGTACTTTTTAAATTAACAAAGGATCCATTTCACCTTCACGGTGATGTTCTCTCAAGTCACATGAGAAGAAAGCCACTACTAATCACATAGAAAGCTAGCTTCTCCTAGTACAAACCTGCAGGGAGGGCAGGAATACTGTATTTATTAAACTGAAGGGTTAGTCAAGCATCTAGCCTGAGAGAAAGGCATCAATGTTGAGAGAAGAGAAGGAAGGAGTGGTGATAACTATCACGGCTTGCCACATCCATTTTCCTGAAGGACAAGACACCAAACAAGGGTTCTGCAGACAAACCAACCTGATCATGTAAGAACCATGGGCAAACATCACCAATAACAGCCAATAACAACAAACAATGTATTGTTTCATGCCTACCTTATAATCTACCCAGAATCTGGGTTTTTCAAAAAAGTACAATGTGTCTCCTCACCCAAGAATCCATCACTTTAATCACTGTGGCTTCTACAATCTAAGACAACCTGATAAGGAGAAGAGAAACAGCACTCAGAGACTGAGTCAGGAGGATCACAAGTTCAGCCCAGCTTAGGGTTCAACCCAATTTAGACCCTACCTCAAAGAAAAGAAAAACAACACCCAACTGCTCCGCACAAAGCCCTTGGTTCTATCCCAGCACCACCAAGGTGAGGAGAGGGGTTTGCAGAAAATCTATAATCCCTGCAGGAACTGTTACCATCCTTGTCTACCTATCTGCTTTTGCTGTTTCCATCTGGACAATTTCACCTCCTACGGGACTAGAAACCACATCCTCAAACCAGCTAACTCAAATCCAAGTTGATCATTTCTCTTCCCTTTAATACGTCCCTCCACATACAGTTAGCACAGAATAAATACTAATTAAATGACTGGATAATCAAAACAGTCAGTTGTTTCTGCTGAGCAGCCTCTTTACCCCATCTCCCATATTGTAACCTGACATTCAAGAACTGCAAAGAAGAGTTCGTGATGCATCAAAGCAACCTGTGAGAGGAGCAAATCCTCTCCCATATTTTCAACTCACCCTGAATACATTAGTCCCAGGTAGGAACACACCCAAAGGTTGAAGGAGCAGTTCACCTGCATTCCCTACTGGGGCTTCCCTTACAAGTATCCCAAGTTTCCACCTTCATTCTACAATGGAAAGAAGGGAATGGTGTTAGTGCTGTGGCTCCCTGGGAGCACTAGAACACCTCAAATTCCCAGACAGGGCCTCTTTGGACAACAGCCTTTTGATTAACATCAGCACCCCCACTTTCTAGTTAAAGGTCCTTAACTTCAAAGGTCTGTTAAATAGTGTCTATCAGTTAAATGTCCCCATATGAGCAAACTCCTAACATTCCAAGAAAGTCAATATGGATGTGCATTTAGAATTATTATTTTTAAATGAGATTATGCATTTTTTGTTCTTCTGTCAGCTGCAAATCCCCAGCCCTACTAGAATTCACTTAAAACTAATCTACAATGTTTTCATTGGAAGAAAGTAATCAGAAAAGCTCTGACCCACTGAGCAGCTGGGAATTTTGCTGCTGAAGGCTTGGTTTAGTCTTTATTTTGCTAGCTGCTGGCCATGCTAACATGATTCTGTGAAGGTCGCATTTAATCCTGCAGAGGAAAGCTACCTAAGCAGTTCTTAGGTAGGCTTCAGTAAAAATAAATTGCCTTGGCTCTCTGGACAAGTCTATTGCTTCAACAAACAATTATAGTCACAGAGAACAAATGGAGGCAACTGTAAAATACCACACTTCAAAAGAATTGGAATGCACATACGCTATGTGCTGAAACTGTTTGTAAAAAACATTAACAACCTATTGTTTATAAGGAACTTAATGGAGAAAGTAGCAGCTCTTAAATGTATGTCACTGTTCATCCACATAAATAATTTTTACCTCATTATTAACTTTATTGAAAATCAATAATATATAGCAAATTAAAAATTGTAGGCAAATATTGAAATGTGAAAGATATAAGATGTAAACAATGAATTCTAGAAAAATATTACTGAAATGAATATATAACATGAGATTAATAGATTGTACATTGTAAAAGTTATTTACAAACTTAAATGAATACAATAAGAATTGTCTACAATAAACATTAAGATGAATTTACAGATTAGTCATACAATAGTTCACTCTGTGTCAAAAGCAAGAAACTTATATAATTAGAATTCTCAAAGTAGAAGGGGCTAGAAAATAAATATTTAAAGATTTAAAATTTCTAGTTAAAAGTATAGCACCACATTTCCAAGAAAAATGAACCTTTTGCTCAAGAAATAGGAATAAAATCAAGCCAAGATACACAAAAATGCAATTCTCCAAAACTAATTAATTAATTATAAAGAAACAAATCATGAAAGCATATACACAGAAAAAATATTAGCTGTGAAAGAACAAAATTAAATAGCATCTTATTCTACATTAGAAAAAAAAAGCAATTGGGTAAGAAACTAGACTTATTTATACAAAGGACTGAAAAAAAAAATCTGTCCTCATTGAATTTTATACTTAGCAAACATATCTTTGAAAACTAAAAGTAAAATATTTTCCAGTTATACAAACTCTAAGTTTTCTAATACCTCCAGACGTAGCATATAGAAAATAACAAAGACCATAATCCAGAAGGCTAGAGAAGTTGCTGAACGTCCTGGATGAAGAATAAAGAGTTCTCAAAATGGTAGTTATGCAGGACTATGTAAAATATAATTATAATAGGTAAACCCATTTAAAAGGTCACCGAAGATTTGCACAAAACAGTATCAATCTTATGTCAGCTTATACACATATTTTTTCATGCATGTGTGTGTGTGTGTGTGTGTGTGTGTGTGTGTGTAAAAAACAAGGAAGAATTAATATATAGTCAATGGAAAATAAAAATACACTTTTGAAAGTTTCTAATACTAGGGGAAAAAAATCATACTATGTCTTTTAAGTAGATAGTAAGTAAAAGACAGTATAAATTATAAAATAAAACTTAAAATTAAAATTAAACAATATTCAGAAAATTAAATACTAATTAATTCAAAATTGAATTAAATATTTCAAAATAGTATTCAAAAATTAAAATTAAATTGTGAGTCCAACTAAGAGGCCAGAATGTAGTGTATCATATGTACAAATCTGTGATCAATTTAGAGTACTCACACAGTTTTGATTAGGATAATACAGACAAAAATATCAACTAAGAAAAAGGTTTCATGACAGTAAAGAATTACTAAGAATAAAACATAACAAAAATACTGCCATGGCAAATATATGACCAGCACTTCTAACAGTTTAGGGATAGGATATCGCACAAAGTTCTAATATATGGTGGATGTGGACAGTGTTCATGACGCTTACTGGTGGCCAGGTGTCACTTGTGGGACTGAGCTACTGCTGTTTCCTTGATATCCACCCTGTAGACCTGGATAGAATCATGACACATAGGGTGCAGGAAAAGTCTGTTTGTAGAGTATGCTGATGGAAATATTTTGCTGCTATATACAAAAGAATAATTGAAAGACTGCTGTTGTATAACTCTTTTTCTCCTGTGTTTGTTTGCCCTATTTAGTCGATTTTTTCCATTCTCATTCATGGAGTTTTGATCCCTCTCTAGAATATCTTTTAGTAGTCTGTGTAGGGTTGGCTTTGTTGTCATAAAATTCTTTACTTGTTCTTTATCATGGAAATATTTAACTTCTCCATTAAACTTGAAAGAGAATTTTGCAGGGTTTATCAGTCTGGGTTGGAATTTGACTGGAAGTATTTTGCTCCATGCTCATGGGTTAACCTTTAAATGTGATCTGTTTCTTTTCTCGAGTAGCTTTTAGTATACTTTTCCTGTGCTGAATTTCTTGGATCTTGATTATTATATGTCTGGGTGTGGTTTTAATTGGGTTGATAGTATTTAGAGTTCCATATGCTTTAGTCACCTGAATGTCACATTGTTTCCCCATGTTTGGGAAGTTTTCTGCTATTACTTCCATCCATATTCTTTTTATATCATTTGTATTGACTCCTTTCTCATTGGTGCCTATTACTCTTCCATGGTTCATCTTTGCATCATCTTGCAAATGTTGAATTACTTTTTTTCCTGCATCCTAGTTGTTTTTAAGAGGCCTTTTCTCACCTTTTCATTAGCTGCAATGGCATCTTCAAGGTCTGAAAGTCTATTTTCACTTTTATACAAATTGTTTTGCCAGCTTGTGATTGAGAATTTAATTTCCTCTATATCACTTTGTATATGCTTCATGCATTCTATTTCTTTCCTATATTGTTCATTCAAGGATTCCATCATTTTTCTATTCTTCTCTATTTTTTATCAGTGTCTTCCTTAGAAGCCCTTAGTACTTTTTTCATTATAGTTATCTTTTCTTTTTTTACTTCAGAAATTATTTCTAATCTAATTTCCTCTATACTTTTCTGCAGTTGTTTCTTTACTTCAGATGCTACTATTTCAGAGATTTCAGGTGTGTGCTTTCCAATTTCTTCTATGCTATTGTCTCCTGTATTTGTTCTGGGAAGGCTCAGGGTCTGAGAATGCATTTTACTCCTTCTCTTTGTCATTTTGTATAGCACTATCTTCTGACCTTTGGTGTAGAGCTTTGTTAGAGTTATTACCTTAGCACCAGGTTCGGACCTACCACATTCAAACTCATCCAGGTGGGTGTGGCTTGGGTCTGGCTGCTGTGCTCCACTTCTTCCTGCTGCAGCTCTTGGAAGTGAACCCACTGTGCCACTCTGGTAAGATGATCTGCTCCTGGATCAGCTGGGTGGGTCTTGCCCCTAGCCTCTCTGCAGGAGTTCTGCCACAGGGTTCCACACCAGGACTTTGTCTGATAGAGGAAGCTCCACTCACACACCAGGCCTGGAAGCTGGCTGGAGTGAGGGTCCAGCAGGCCCTGGGCAGTCCCACTCCAGATTATTTTTATGTACGAGAAGATATAAGGGCCATCACTGGGCCTGAAGTGTCAGTGGAATGAATTAAAATGTAGTTTTGTTTCTTATTTAAATGTTAATTGTTATTAGTACATGTGCCCAGTAAATACTGATTCGATTAACCTTGGTGAGTTGGTGCATGTACATAAATACAACTCAATTCTTTTTACTTCCTCTTATGGTTCGCCTCTCTCTAACTTCCCTCCAAAATAAGAATATTTTAAAAGTCTGGGTACAGGGGAGAAAAGTCAAACCATTTCTCACCTTCTGAGTGTTGAAACCCTAATACAAAGTGGCAAATCCTGAAGTAAAATAATGATTCTCTTTAGGTCTCTAACATAGCAGATCTGCCCTTCCTCTTGAGCTAGAATTAAGCCTTCCCAGCTAACCTGTACATTCCAGCTGAAAAAATCAAAGCAACAAATATTTGTCTAGTTCTTATGGTGTACCAAGTACTGGTGGGGAAAGCAATGAAACACAGCCTGATCTAAGCTCAATAATTTATTGCATAGGTGACAGAGATGGAACTCCAAATAATAGATGGTTGTCACAACAGACACAGAAAAGTTTCATCAACATGTGCATGGCTCACGGTTATCAAAATGGCACATGCAGTGCCCTACATCTGTAGGAATTCAGAGCATTTTATTGTTTTAGGCTGAAAAGATCAGGTAAGATTATGTGGGGAGAGGCTGAGAGAGATTCATTCAGTTACTATTCAAACAACCGCTGTGCTTTCCTTTAGTCCTGGTAGATTTTGTCCTATATTTAAAACTGTATTCCATATTTAAAGTCCTTCCCCTAATATTTTTCTTCACATTTTCATTTCCCAATCCTGCACCATCCAATATGGCAGGCAGTAGCCAGTTGTGTCTATTAGCACTTGAAATGTGAATGGGCTGGATTAAGACATTGTGGGAGAAAAGACATTGGGCATTTTCTGGGTGACAAACATTATAAAATATATCTAGCATTTTTACATTGAGGATAGTAGAATGATTTGGATATAGTGGGTTACATAAAACTTATTAAAATCGATTTCATATCCTTTTTATTTTGATTTTTTAAAGTATTTAGTACAGGGTATACAGGGTCTCACTACACAGATCTGACTCGTAGCGATCCTCCTGTTTTCAGCCTCCCAAGTGCTGGGAGTACAGGGCCGTGCCACCACACCCAGTCTCAGTTGCTGTCTCAGCATGTCCTGGGAGTGGGGCTACAGGAACCCCGGTCACTGCGACTGTCGAAGCAGGCACTTTAGTCCGCTTAGCTATCTAGCCAGCTAATTTCATAGCTTTCTTTTACTTTTCCAATGTAGCTGCTAGAAAATTAGAAATATACATGTGGTTTGCATTGCACTGGACAGTATTGTTGTCCCAATCAGTTCTCCCCACTCCCCTTGGCTATGCTTCGGGGTTCAGTCTATGAATTCAAACTGCTTATACCCAACATTAGTTTCATAATAATTTAAAAATATCTCCATATGTAAAAAGGGAGCAAAATAGATTTTGCTTGTTTGTTTTTCGTTGCTTTGTTTTATTTTCAGGTAAAAATTAGGCATTGGGAGTCTTCTTTGATTACAAAAATTATGAATCACACTCTGACTCAGTCTTTCCTGCCATCCCCAAAGGGGTACTTGTAAAGGTGGATATGCAGAGAAAAATAAAACTTTCTTGGTTATCTCAGGGTTCCTGAAAAATGAACTCCTGCAACATGGGAATGGCTGAGGTACAAAGATATTAGTGAAGGTTATACAATGTAATGATGGAAAACTCAATTAGAAACATTTTATTCCTCACACACCATGAGACTTAGATCTGTAGCCATTTGTCTAAAGTAACTGCTCTCATCCAAAAAGTTAATAAAATCTCTAATCTTCTGAAGAACATCAAACCAGTTATAGCCTAGACCACATTTCTTGGTGAAGTTTCCCAAGGTGCTAGGAAGACTGCCGTCTCCCTAACTATTTCAAAAGGGATGAAGCCCAGACCTTGGAGAAGTCCCTTGATTATAAAATTCATACACCCAAAAAGACTAAGATCAGAACCCTGGATCCTTTTCAGTGAGGCTTCAAAGGAGCTTAAGTTTAGGTTTTCTTAGGCTTTTTGTTTTTGCTTTTGTTTTCCTCACAACTCGGGGAAGGAAGAGAGATAACTGCTCTGCCTCAGTCTACTGAGTGAAAAACACACCCATATTCTACCAGTTGTCATAGCATCCCCAAAGGATGTAAGTGTGACAGTCACTATCAACACTGACCTAGTTGTGAATATCAAGAAGAAATTCTTTTCTCTGGCTAAGGTGTTCTATATTTCTGCAATAGTATTTTTTCTACCCATATTAATATACACACACTCATTATTAGTTCATTTAGTCCACATATTAAAACTGTGACCCAGGATAACATCCCAGACTCTTCAAATTTCTTGGCAAATCAACATGGGCCAACCTCACCAAAAAGCCACCAGTTTCAGCAACTTCAATGACCCAGACCTGTATGGAGACAGTGGTGGCTGCTGGCACTGGCTGGTTAGAAAAGCCCTGATTCTAGAGTCTGCACGTAGACACAGCAGTACAAACAGCTCCAGAGCAGCGAAGGCTATGCCCAGCACCTTCCTCAAAGTACCCAATTGGCTTTTCCTAATGGTATGTGTAGGAGAGGTGAGGTCAAAAGGGGTACTTCAACACTGTCCTGAGAACATTTTCTGGTTACAAGAGTAGCTATCCTTGTTTTTTAAATTTGGAAAATACAAACCTTTTCAGGAAGCAAAACAAGCCAAAGACTTACAATTCAATATCAAAATGTTTTCTTACAGATTTTTTCAATATTGTATACACAAATGCTCCCATATGAATAAAACTGGGGACACTATTTAATACTCTTTACCCCACCCAACATTTATACTGATATATTTCTTTTTTTTTTTTTTTTTTTTTTTTTTTTTTTTCCGGAACTCAGGCCCTTGCGCTTGCCAGGGAAGCACTTATTCTACTGAGCCATCTCCCTGGCCCAATACTGACATATTTCAAATACCTCCCATTATTAAATGCAATTTAAAAACATGAACTTGAGGGTGGGAGTACAGCACAGTGGTAGGGCTCTCGCCTAGCAAGCTCAAAGCCCTGAATTTGAACCCCAGCATCACACACACACACACACACACACACACACACCCCTATATTCAAATGTGCTATAACTCACTTCTATGTGTTCTTATTGTTGATTAATCAGATTATTTCCAAGACTGTTTTCAGATTGTTTAACTTTCACATAACAAAAGTTAATTCAATAAATATCCTTAAATATGTTTCTGTTACCTATGGTTACTCCTAGCTAATAGATTCTTAAAAGCAGCACATTGAAAAAGAGAGTATACCATTTTTAAGCCTTTAACTATGTAACAATTGGTAAATTCCACAACGTTTCTTTTGTTGTATAATCCCAACTGCAGCACAGGGTACTAAGTTTCCAAATACTGTAATGGCAGTACCCAGCAGAGTATTCAAAGTTCAATCTTAATTTGTGCCATTTATTCTTTAGAAAAGCAGAGAACTGGTCCATTCTATTTTCCTGGCCCCATATGTACCTCTTATAGTCTGATAAACGTACCACGAAAATTAGATACTTAGTTTTTCCATCAGACTTCAACATTCCAGGACACAAAGTAACCCCAAGATCAAAAAGCACAGGACCCACCACTCTGTCAACTGGTCACTGAGTTATATTTCATTAACTACCAGCTTGCCCCCTTCACCTCCAAAACTGTTTCAAAGATACCTGTGCAAAGACAGAAAATCTACTTGCCAGATTCTTTTCTCTCTTATTCTCAGGAATGCCAGAGCCGCTATTTCACTGTACCTTCCTTTCTTTTGTTAATTACCTCATCTGCCAACTTTCTCTTTCCAAATGCCTCTCACGCTTACTCTACTACTCCACTAACACCACATCAAGGTGTTAAGACGCTTTCTTCTCACCCCTGTAACTCTTCTTCTTCAATAAATCTAGGTTAAGGAGGAAAAATAATTCTTTCAGAAACAACATGCTAGATATTATTTGAAATAAAGCAATTTGTATGCAGTTCCTGCTCACTCAAAATATCATCCTCTCCAAAAGGGAATGCCAGTAGGATTCTAAGCTCATGGGGTCATGACAATGTCTGTCTTTTAACTATAAAGTTCTTTCTTGGTTCCTCCAAAAACCTGACACTTGATAAAGACAAATTAATATGAGAGTTTATTTCCCTTTGATCACACCAAGTGTGCAAATAGCAAATGCTGTTACAGATCACTACAGATTGCTGAAGATGCTTGAAAAGAAATTATTTATGAAAATTATATAGTAAGTTATATAGTTAACTCTCAAAATGTTTAATGAAAACTGCATGGGCTTTTAGCATACAAAACTCTAAATTAAGATTTCTGTTGAATTAAATTGCCCTTGAGATGAAAGTGATTAGAGCCCATCATCAGAAAGACCATGAGCCTTCTCTTCTCACATGGAGACAGTCTTCTCTTGACTCTAGTTCTTTATTGTTACAGAAGCCAAATACTAAGCTGCTAAGAGACTATAAGCCCAAACAAAGCAAAACAGCAAATGCATAACTCTTAAGCCTTTCTGAACAAAGAGAGGGGTCCATAAAACAAAATCCTTCTCTCCTCTTAAAAATAAAATACTAAAAAAGAAATCGTTAAGCATGGTGTCAATATCTGTAATTCCAACACTTGAGAGTTTGAGGCAGAAGGATCACCTCAGTTCAAAGCCAGCCTGGGCTACATGGTGAGTTAAGGTCAGCCTGAACTATAAAGCCAGAGCCTGTATTAAAAAAAAATAAAATAAGGAAAAACTCAGAGCAGGGAGTATAGCTCAGTGCAGGAGTGCTTATCTGCCATGTATCATGGTCTAGGTTCAATTTCCAGTACCAGAAAGAAAGAAAGAAAGAAAGAAAGAAAGAAAGAAAGAAAGAAAGAAAGAAAGAAAGAAAGGCAGACAGACAGAAAATTCCAAGTACTATATCGACAGCATAAATTTTTGTACGATTTTTGTATGCCCAGCAAGATCAACATGAACAGAGCCAACAGAGAGTAACCACAGGCTCCTCTATTCAAAGCACTGGTTAAAATGTGGCAAGGTGGAAAGAAGTTCCATCTGCTTGCTTTCCTGGATAGCCTGGTCTCAGAGCCAACCACAGATCACAGATTTGGCCCTAGGGGGAGATCTCTGACTCACTCACTGGTTCTCCATCTTGCTCTAGCCCACACACCTGAGGGAGATGTCAGGAACCTGACACAATAGGGAATAAGTGGCTTGCTTGGTGGAGGAGTGGAGGGGAGAGGAAGGGGCTGCAAACAGCCTCAAATTCGAAGGGTCCTGATTGGTTTCCGTAAGTTCTCTCCCTAAACCATTCTCATAACACATATACCTCTGATCACCTAAGGATGACAGGACAGGGCCACAGAGCCACTAAGGTCCCAAAGGGGGAAGTGACTAGAAAGTTAACCAAAGCAATAAAAGTAGACTCCATGCTTTTGAGTTCTTGTACCTTCCACTACTACAGAGCCTTGTCCACAGCTGCTTGCTAATAAACATTTAATAAATGCATGACAGCATGGTGTCTAGGTTCCATGACCACACTCACTGCATGTGCTACTGTATTTATGTAGTTATTCCTCATGTAAAATGTTTGCATGGGGTCTCTGGATACCCAACAAAATTTGGGGTTCTGGGGAAAGGTCCTCCTGGTTTCAGTATCTCAGAAAGTTTTAAGGATTGTGTTTATCTACTGTGAATTCTGTTTTGCTCTAACATACCAAGGTTCTTCACAGTTGCTAGAATAAGATTAGCTTGACTTGATGATACTAGTTTTCTCAAGCAGACCACAAGTTCTTTCTAACTGAAAGACATAATATACAGTGTCCCATGAATGCTTCTTAGGAAGCTTTAGTTAGATAACCTATTTGTTTAAGAAATAGCTTGTCAAAAAGATGCAGTGGATGGGCGTGGGGGTGGGGTCATTTTTAAGGGAATCCCTAAAGGTAAAAATGCTAAAGATCGCAAGCCTGCTCTTCACTCTGAGTCAGGAGAGGGCTAGGAGTCCTCGGAACAACCTTATGCCCAGCCTCCATCAGCACCATGGGGCACTGGTTTCCTGTGTGTTTTCTTTGGTACTTTATTAAATATAGATTGGTTTCAGGTTTAATTCTGTTTCCTACGGTTAATTTATCATTCTTTGTGGACAAATCAAAGTCTAACCAAACATTCTCACTCCCTTCTTTCACTATCAGCCACACCCACCATAAGAGCTATTCAACTTGGCCGATTACACCTTAAAGCTGACATTCTATACCAAGCAGTGATCCAACTCAGGCCTAAAGCAGGGCACAAGTGGGGCAGACAGAGGCAGGCAGTCCTGTCCTCCTACCCCAGTGTGGGAAGGAACTTGGTATCCCACACAGATGGAAATTACTTTTATTATGAATAGGTGATATTTCATAGCATTTTATTTTATATAGTATTTTATAGTAAGTCTAAATACACACTATATTTTCACATTTATCATATATATTGTTAGACACTTGGTCAGTAGTTAATAAGTTAACTGAAAGTCCCTTAAAAAGATGGTATCACAAAATACTGAAATTGTTTAAGTACACATCTGTAGTAACAGGCACTAAATTGAACAGTGTGACACAAGAAAACTCAGACAAAACACAGTGAGGCCTGTAAAGATGTTTTACTGATACAAAGAGGGAAAACCACGCTGGCCCAATCACTGTTATTCCCATATATTTGGTCTCCATGGATACCTCTCAACTTTTCTTTTGCCAGAAAGAAAAATTTCACTAACATTATATTTCATTGTTACACATTTCCCTAGTACTTTATACATAGCAGTTATCCTAGGTTTAGTTCTTAGCATTATTTATACACTTCTAGAAAAATTAAAAATTTTTCTTGCTAGAAATTCTATACAAAAAAGTCAATTATCTGATCCACTTGTGATTCCATCTTTTTTTTATACTTGAATAATAATCTGATAGAATTTTGAAAGTTAATGCCTTCCACATTTGTGGTTGCTATAATTTACCCAAATGGTTTTTTCATATACAGTGTACCATTTGTTCCTGGAAACAGCCCTACCTGCATAGTTATTAAGTTCCATAGAACTGATCCCAAAAGATAACTACTCTATTTTTTGTTGTCAGCTCACAAAGCAGAATGAATCCTCTGTACAGAGCAAATGTGCTTTTTGATTTTTCAGGGGATCTACACTACTTAGCAAGTGTCTGAGTGCATAATAAATATTCTACACATGTTTATTAAATGTAGAAATAATTTCCTGAAGCGCTCATTTTAGTAGAAGGCAGATAAGGGAAGCATGACCCAGATACTGAATATAGAATCCAGTGGTCTGTGCACTATCAAAAGGAAATTATGTGAAAATGCTCTAAAAACAACAGAGTTTTTACCAGACAATGTTAAGAATAAAAATGTAATGCCCTTGGTAATATGAGAAAAATCAATATACATGCAATACTGAACCTTCAAAGTTTCAAATTTTCCACCACTGAGTTTATACATCTTTAACTAGCTCTGGCATATTAAATAAAGTATTTTAAGAGGTGAGGTAAGAGAAAAGTAGGGCTATAGCTCATAACACTGTCAAGACTTTATGACAACCATTTGTTTGCCATAATTTGCTTCCAGTTTCACTACCACCCCTTACTTTCGAGTATGTTGACATTTTTACAGGTAACTAAGTCTAAAATATGTGGAACATTATTTCTAACTTTTGAAGATCGACTGGAAAAAAATGCAACTCACCCAGGGTGAAATATATAAATGTTCAGTGTAAAGAAGCACTTACAAATCATAACGGAGAAGAACTTACGGATCTGAGAGGCCAAAATCTAACTTCTTACACAGCAGACTAAGTTATAAATTATAATCATTCACTAATTTCAGTGAAATTCCAGACTTCGTCACATCAGGCAATAGACGGTCCAAGGTTGCTCTGGGAGACGCCAATACAAGTCATCTGCTGAAACTATCTAAGAAAAGTTTTTTCAGTACTTTTTTAGGTACCCATTTTTTCCCTTCTCCCCTTACCGACCACCCTCCCACACACACAAAAAGAAAGAAATTAGGTTGGGAAACCAGAGAATTCTGAATCTGTGTGTTCCAGGAAGTTAAATAGGGTCACGCCTGGGGCCCTGCTGAGGGACTGGCTTCCAACTTCAGAAACGTCCATGTTTCACTCGCAGTTAGTTCCAAGACCCCCGTCTGTCCGCACCTGCTCCTAAGCACCAGACAGTACAGGCTGCTAAATTGAAATGTTACTTGCAGTCATCTGAAAACTAATAAATGACTGCAGGCTAGATGGCAACCTTAGTGATTCCTGAAAATCCACAACAGGAAATGTAACTGTCCTCCACCCTGGGCCATTCATCAAAAGCAGACCAACTTACGGCCACAGGGAGGGCAGCGCAGAAGGAAAATGCCAGCCTCACTTTTCCTCTTTTACGCGGACGCTACATTTTCTTCTGCCACAGCAAGGACTACTAGTGCCCACAGTGCAGGGAGGCGTCTCCGGGGCAGGAAGCGGTCTCCGGGGCAGGAAGCGGGCACCACGTTTCCAAGTTTCAAACGCTACGGGGTCAGCCCAGGGAGAAAGCCATTCCGCTCGTTTGTGGTGACCTCGAATGCCAGCCCCTGGTGCCACATTCAGTGGCAGATCGGCAAGCGTCCTAACTCCACCGGCTGAACCAAGCGTCTCACCTGGTGCCCGAACACAGTCCTCGCGCCCCGCTCGGATTGCCAGCCTCCTTCCTTTTCCTCCTTGGAAGGTGCCAAATGTACCCAGACCTGGGGCCGGCGGGGGATGCCGGCGCGCCCGGGGAGGGGATCAGCCGCGCCGACACCCTCCGCGCCCGCGAAGGCTCCCGGCAGCTGTCTGGCGCCGGCCCCCAGGCCGTGCCGCGGGGAGC
>NW_004524690.1:5510989-5522520 GCF_000260255.1 Octodon degus
CGCGGGGACCAGAGGCGGCCGGCGCTAGGCCGCGGCCCGGGCCGATGACCCCTGGGCTCCGCTCCCCACCGGGACGCGCTGCCCGGGCCCCCGCGCGCGGGACAAGTGCAGTGACAAAGCCCCTGGGCCAGGCCGGGCGCTGGCGGGCGGGAAGCAGGACCTGGCACCCTCCAGAGCGGCGGCGGCCCAACCCCCAGGAAGCCGGGCGCGCCAGCCAGGCCCTGCGCCCAGCTCCGCGCGGAGTCTGCCGGCCGGCTCAGCTGCTGGCACCCGGCGCCTGTGACCCGCCCGGAGCTGGGCGGGCTGACGCCGAGCCCCGGGCCCCGCAAGTTTCCAGTCCCCGCGGCGGGGGGTACCCCGGCCGGGTGCGGGCAATCAGCGGCGGCAGGCGCCAGGTTATTTACGGAGAAAGGAGCCGGGCACCGAGGGAGACCCGTTCCCCTCCTTGGGCTCCGCGGGCAACGGCAGCTGCAAACGCACAGACACACGACAATCTTGTTTTAAATGAGGCCCGACTCCAGCGGACCTGCACCCCCACCCACGACACCTGGGGCGCAGAATCACACAGAGCAGATCTGCGTCCGTGGAGCCACCTCTCCACATCTGCAAATCCAAAAGTGAAATTAAACCTCCACCAACCTCCTCCTCCTCCCTTTCTACCTCCTCCTCCTCCTCCTGCTCCAGGCAGCCTCAGCAGCTCCACTGCCAGTAGCAACAGCAGCAGAACCTGCTTCCCCTAAATTCAGATTTTCCATATCGTGCCGACTGTTTCTCCAAACATCGGTATTAATATTTATGAATCCCGTCATTTTCCGTCTGCAAAACATCGTGTCAAAGCATCAGGACACGCATACACACACAGCTCCTCCAGTCCCCATAAACATGCCCTCGAGAGAAACACGCACAGTCACAACTATTATTTGAAAAATGTTACCTCTCAGTGTGCTTTTTCAACGCTACCAATACAATTCCGCAAGGTATAAGTGTTGCTAGGGTGTGTGAAATGGAAATGAAAGCCCGTCAGTAGAATAATCGCAGGAGCAAAACTAAAAGTTACTCCCCGGCTTGCCTGAGAACAGTCCAGATCGAAAGCAAAACAAGGAGAGGAAACTGCGAAGCGCTGAGCCTGGAAATCCCCCCACCCCCAGCCCTCCTCCGGCCTTGCTCCCTCCCTCCGCCCTCCTCTCTCCGCCCTTCCTCCACGGTGTTTGTTTCAAGCTTGTGCAACTGGGAGGTGGAGGCCAAGGGGGGGCGCGAGCGGCCCGGCCGTAGGGTGCGGAAGTTTGCCGCCGCCGTTCATTGGCAGGCAGCGCCGCTTTCATCATTTCTCGGAAAAGTCAATTTCATTTTCACTTCCCCACGTCTAGGCAGCGGGAGCAACAAGCGGCAGCGCGTGAGTTTGTAGCTTGCAAAAAGGGGCGCTCAGTCACCTCCCCGGCTCTCTGAAGGGGACTGGAGGTGGCACCGGCAGTGGTTCCGTGGTCAGCTAGTGGTGGTAGGAGAGAAAGGGAGGGTCCTGTCTCTCCATCCAAAGGGACACCTGGAGGTGGACAAGAAGGTCGCTTTCTCTCCAGGGGAAGCCAGGGCTCCTAGCCATTTTGTGGTTAGGTGGTGTTTGCAGCCGCTGTAGGTTCAGAAAGAAAAAAGTCTCACTTCGGTGCAATGCCCGCTGCAATGAAATGAGAGGGACAATCAGCTGAAAACTAGCATGACTTGGGCCAAGACCTTAGTAGACAGCTTATCTGCGGCTGAGAGTGGGAGGGATCCGTCTGACAGGCGCTGACACCACCTGGAATTCTGTCTGGGAGCTAGGATGGTAAGGAGGCCTCCCCTGCGACACAGCAGCACTCCTGGGCCCCCTTGCTAGGAGTTCCATTGCTGCAGGTGAAAGGCTGTTTCTACTGAAAACTGTGTTGAGCTGGGCTGGACTTGATGGAGATTGTATATTGTAGAACTTCCAACCAAGTTCAGATCTGGCCTCCGTAACTTACTCGCCTGGAATTCTTGCCTCAGTTTCCCATGTTGTACAATAGAGAGAAATGAGAGAATCCAAGAATGTCCCAGGTACAGTTAACTAGTACCTGTCACTTGGGACCTCCCCATTTCGGTCACATTAGTTATATCTGTTTCTTCCCGACGTATGATTTAATCAGCCTACCACCAGTCTTCTCTACCTACCAAAGAAAGTCCCTTCTTAGGACACCGTAGCTATCAAAAGTACTGTCACAAAAGTATTGAATTCTACGGCCTGGAAAACAGAAAGCATCCAAGTACACGTGTATGGCAAGGAAATCGCTGAATGCATAGGACTATGCCTTGTGGCTGTGGCCTCCGATTTGTTATTCATTCGACAACACCACTACATAATGCTGCTCTCATATTACATATATCAGTAACTATCTGTAAGGTATAGAATGGCTTCACCTGCCCAGGGACCCAAGTTAAAAACTCAGTAGTTTTTAACCATTTTTTTTTTTCTATACCAACCAGGTAGAAGGAAGAGCTGCAGGGTGTGACTTTGAACTGCTTGCTCCTTGCACGCATAGGCTGCTGATCTCACTTGGGCAGCCTCCATGCGCAGTTCCCAAGAATGAATAATGAGGAGTAGTTGGACAGCCGATGCCTTCCTTGGGTCTGTGACAAGCAGCTGCCTCAGTGGTGTACTTTCAAGGGAGCCAGACAGGGCTGTGCTCACAAACTGCACCCTGTGTCCTAATTACCTATTACCACACCTAAAGTTATTCCTGGAAACTGATGTGGGATGCAGAAAGCCTCGAGACTGCTGGGCTGCTGAGGCTTGACTTCCCAGTACCCATTCTTTCACTACAACCACATGAAGAGTAGATGTGTCTGATGAAAGCCCAATCACTTGGCCTTGTTTCAGGAAAAGGCGCTGTCTTAATTATGGTCTTTGACAAGCAAGTTTTCCCAATTTTTTTTTCCAGTCATGTTTGATGCTTTCTTTCCAAAAGTACACATTTAGTCATGTCCTATTGACCTGCTGATGCTACAAACAAGCATTTCTGACCCTGGCCCATTCTTAGGTCCCTGCTGTCATTCAGGTATTGCAGTTCCCAGAAACCTGCCTCCTTCCTGTCTAATACCTTGGACTACAGTGGCTACACTGCTACCAAAGTTAAGCTGAAAATAAATGGCAGCTAAAGCCCAGTGCAGGATTCTTCTTTGCCCCTCAGAAAGTTCTCTTTAGCTTTCTGAATGGAGGCCTTACTATTTGACAAAACACATACAGTTCAGTTATAATCTCCTATAGACTAGTTTGCAGCTTTGTCCCCTGCCACTGTGCCCACCCCGTAAGGCCTGCATCTCTCCCTTGCCAAACCTGCTGCCTTCCTTTTGAAAAACAGTGGAGACAGATCCACTGCCTTTATCTCTTGTTTCCCCTTAGCATGGGACCCAGCACGTAGGCACTCAGTCCCTGTGAGTTAATGATTACTTGCTCTTTTTGTCAGGTTCTCATAAAGTGTTTCTGACCTTATCAGAACATTTACTTTACATTTTAATAATTTTTAATATGAACATAACTGATACTTATTTTTGCAGCAGTCAAAAAATGTAAGAAAGCTTAAAGAAAAGGATAAGCCACCTGAAACCTCACCTTTTGATTTTGGTATGCATTTCCTACCAGTCATTTTTCTAAAGGGTCATTTGCAATTGTCATCTATTCAGTCTCTCTTTCAGCATCCTTTAATAATGCTGATTGTGCTTTTCATTCCCGGAAATGCTTATGTGACATCCTTCTGTCCTATTCTATTTCTTGGCTGGCTTCTCTTCTGTTGCCAGCCCCCTAAATTATGGTGTTCAAAGCATTCTCTCCTCAACCCTCTTATTTTCTCATTCTCCATGTTTTCTCTTTGGGTGCTTTCATCCACGCCCAAAGCTTCAATAACAGTACAGATGGCCCCCAACTTATGATCATTCTACTTAGAATTTCTCCACTATACAGTGGTGCAAAAGCAATATGCATTCAGTACAAGTCATACTTAAAATTGTGAGTGTTGCTCTTTTCCCTGCAATACACAGTAGGATACTCTGTGAACTCTAGGTGGTGGGCAGTGGCAGTGAGCCAGAGCTCACAGCCACACACACAATCAGAAGGAGAACCAGCCAGTACCCTACGGTGTGCCTGTTGCTAAGCTCTGATACACTACAGGTTAGGTTCATCAAATGCATTTTCATCATACAATATTTTCAGCTTATTCTGAAGATGTAACCTCATTGTAAGTAGAGGAACACAGATGTTTGATGATCTGTAACTTTTGAGTTCTGGTATATTACTTCCTAGACATTCTTCAGATGCAAAAAATTCCATGTATAAAACTAAATTCATAACATGTTTCCCCACAAGCTACTATTTGTTACTTCACTGATTAGCCAGGAAACTGAGAGGCATCATAGACCCTCCTGGGGTTTCTTGAGACATGGGTATTGCTTCTAACTTTTCATGCCCCCAAACTAATAAAATGAATAGATTTCATTCTTATGCCTTTGGTGACATATCACTGAGGATCAAAGGTGTAAAAATGAATCCAAACATCCACATGGTATTAATGGTATTAATATACACAATTAAGGAATATTGCTTTGCTGTTCAATGAGATGTGCACAGTCATACATCTCTGTGGAAAATGGACCAATGAAGCCAAGCGTAATCTTTTTGGAAGCCTATGGAAAAAGGAACATTTGCCTCTCAAAGATGTCTGACCAAACGTTTTAGCCTAATATAGAAACTTGTTGGAACAGTCTTGTAAAGGAAAACCAGAATTCTCGTGGGGTAGCGTGATACACTTCGCCTATGGAATGGAACATCCTATGATATCTACCTTGATGCTTTAGGACTAATTTCTTTTCAGGAGAAATAATTGAGGACAGTGATTATTTCAACAGGACAATGATAGTTTTCTCCACAAGCAGACCTTAACTGAGGTAATTTAAAGATAAATTACAAAGTGGATCCCTAAAATTGGCTTTTAATTTTCTAATAAATGAGAATGTATTAATAAAATAATTATTCAAGTAGCAAACGTATACTGAGTACCCAGGAAGCCTTCTCAGTCTGTGAGACTTGAACAGAAGTGAACAAAATCAATGAAAAACACTGGCCCCACGAAGTTCTTACAGCCTAGTTTATTGACATGTTAATTTCTACTGTAGCAGCCTAGTGGTGGCATGGACATCATCTCCAGTTATCATCATAGCCTTTAGAACTGTAAACTAAAGTTAAGAATGTGTAATATGATGGTATATGGCAGTGAAAGCATTTACAGCTGGTATTAAATCTGGAGGTCCTCAGTCTATCAGCTGTCAGTCAGTTCTCTCTGCTGTGTCACTGGTACCTCTTCTGTCCTGGCCACTGAGTCTTGCCTTTATGCTGCTAGAATTCAGAGGGCTGTGAAATCATGGTAAATGTAGATTCCACACTTGCAAGAATTGTTGACTAATACAAAGCCATAAATAATGGCCCTGCATTGCAAAGAACATTATTGTGAAGTCTAAACTAAATAAAAATGAAGACAAGTTAATTTCCAGTTCAGGGAGTAGGATGCAGAAAAGTTGAAAAAGTTTTCATCAAAGTTCAAAGAACACTAGCACCAAGGTGGAGAAATTCTTGGGGTGTTTGCCTGTTACATCACACAGTGAGTCCTTCTATTTTACTGGAAATTCTAAAGTGAAGTTCATTTTGTTGCAATTACTTACTGATGATCATGAGTGTAAATTGAGTAATATATTGCCCAAATGTAGTAATAAATATTCATTTTGTCCTGTTCAGATCAAGGAAAGGAAAAATACACTTTCAAACATGGCCAGGATTGTGACTTCTGTGTGTATACACATACATGTATACAAGTGTGTGATCATTTTTCTTCTCCAAAGAAAGACTTTCAACTTTGAAAACTGTACTTTGTTTTTTAGAATAACTTCCTAAGTAGCTATGAAACACTCATTTTCTCTCTGGTGGTAAATCATGAAACATTGCTTTTAAACTTTAAAAATGAATGGAGAAAGTATCTATAACTTGCTGTTAACTGCTCTAGAAGGACTATAATAACTTTAGGAACTGAAGTTACAAGTTTTAAATTGGTAACCTAAATTCAGCAAACCACTTGATTCACTGGGCAATAGTAGATTTGAATTTTGTTCTATAACTTACAAGTTTTTAAGTGAATGTTGAGGCCTTAAATAGGTCCTTCCCCAGTTTCATAGCAGTTTGAATGATAAATATATCCTCATTCTAGTTGAAAAAGTTTGGGAATTTGCCAATCAGAAAGGCTAAAGAGTAACATAAAATAAAGGAGTAAGAGAATTGTTGATTGCTCTCGCTTCCTATATGTGAGTGACGGTTCACATGTACAACTCCTGGCACTGCCTCCATCACCTTTGATACAGGTCTATTCACGAGTTCCCACTGAGCCCACTGAGTACCATCCTGAGAGCCCCAGAGAAGGCAGTAGAACCAGACAAGGCCTCTGCTGTCCTGCCACCCATGCCCAGTGAGGGAGAGAGAGAGAGCAAGAAACAGAGAATAAAACAGGTCCTGATTTGAAGGGGGCTCTGCAAGAAATGAACAAGAGCGTCGACATAGAATATTGTGCCATGGAGGTAGTCACGGACACTTCCTCCATGGAAATGATTTCAGCCAAGACCTGAGGGAACAAAGTGCCACAGGCTTTGTTGCTTAAATGACAGGAATTTCTGTCCATATTATGAAGGCTAAAAGTCAGCAAACAAAGTATTCGCAGAGTGGGCTCTAGCTGTGGTAGGGGAGAATGTGTTTCATACCTCCTGGCTTCTGATGGTTTGCCAGATGCTTGGCTTTCTCTTGGCTTCTAAATACACCATTAGATCTTTTGCCTTGATGTTTACAGAGTGCTGATCTGTCTTTGTATGTGATTCCAGCCCCCCTTTAAGGATGCAAGCAGTATTGGTTGCCTTGGCTTAGGCGCCACCTCCCTCCAGCATGTTGTTACCTTAACTAGTTGCATCTATAATAACCCCTCCGTTTTTTTGTTTTTGTTTTTTTTTTTTTTCCAAATAAGCTCACATTCTGAGGTACTGGAAGTTAGGACTTGATGAATTTGTGGCAGAGGAAGACAGCTTCTTAATAGCCCAGTATGGAGACCAGTTGTGAAGTAAGTGCCTAAGCAGAGGAAAGTGGGGACAGATGTCCTAAGAGGAAAAAGGGTCTGGCATGGTCTGGGACTGACAGAGAGGGGTGTGACTCTGGAGTCGAGTGGAAGGGTAGGAAAGGCTGGAATGTAGTGGGCAAGAGGGCAGAGGCCAGCCCAAGGAGTCTGACTTCTTTTCTACCGGCGGTGGCCAGATTCTAAAGGGTTCTAAAGGTGATTTCTTAGGAATTTGCAACTGTTCTTTTAGTGAGAAGCTGCAGTCCATTACAGATGAGTTTGCCAGGAACACAGTGTTATTTATATTTAGTCTTTGTTATTCTATTTTTGAATTCCTAAGTCAAAATATTTTCTTCATTTTCAACTTTTGCTCTGATTTTCATCTCCACAAAATCAGTGACATTAATTAATGGCTCCCCTCTGTGAATAACAATCACCTTTCTGTGTAAAAAAAGAGATACAGTGCTCAGTGCGGCAGCACATATGCTGGAGCTGGAACAATGCAGAGAAGATCAGCATGGCCTCTGCACAAGGATGACACAAGGATGTCACAAGGATGGCAGCAGTTCATGAAGCAGTCGATGTTTTTAGGACATGGTCAGACACAGGATCCTTCCCAAATGAGACTGCACAATGGACTTGTTGACTTGCGCAGTGAGATGTTAAGCAGATTACTTCCATCTGAGTTGAGGTGGGCATGAAGGTGGAAGCTACCACTGCAGAGGCCTAAAGTAAGTTTTTAATAAATAGACTGTCAGTTTTTTATCGTTTTTTTTCTGGTTTTGGCTTTGGTTTTTGGTACCAGGGATCAAACTCAGGACCCTGTGCTTGCCAGGCAGGCACTTACGCTGCTGAGCTATCTCCCCAGCTCTGATTGTCAGTTATTAAAAAAGAGATATATTCAACTATTGATTCCAGACACACACTATTTTCCTCAAACCCATCTGGAGTGAACAGTGACCGCAAAATCAACATCTGTTCCAAAGTTGAGATTGTTTTAAATGTGTTTTATTTTGTAGCGTGGGAGACTGAACCAGGCCCTCCCTGTGGTAAGCAGGTGCTGCGCTCACAGCCACCCCTCACCTTTTTGACTTCTAAAAGTCTTGGAATTTTTTCCATCAGAAATTCCTAGGGCCAGGGAGATGGGTCAGTAGAATAAGCACTTGCCTGGCAAGCGCAAGGGCCTGAGTTCAATCCCCAGTTCTACAAAAAGAAAAAAAAAAGAAATTCCTTACATGATAGATTCCATCAAATTGATTTTTATGCATATCAACATAAATAAAACATCATAGCTGCCCCTCAACTGCTTTTAATCTGAAAATAATATTAGTTTTAACAACCTATTACATATCTTTTCAGCTTCAAGCCCTGGATGGTGACTTTCAGCTGCACTCCATTTAAACAACAACAAAAAAATCCATTACTTTGTTTTCCATGTTGAGGTTCTAAATGAAATGTCATTTGCTTCTTTTTTTCTGTTTTTCTTTTAATGTTTGTTTTGTTTTGGCTTGGTTTCGTTTAGTTTGGTTGTTGAGTCGGGGTCATCCTGTGTAGTTTATGCTAGTCTTCAACTCAGTATGTAGCCCACACTGGCTAGGAGCTCCAGGTGATCTTCCTGATTCAGCCTCCCAAAATGCTGGGATTACAGGTGTGCATCACCACAGCCAGCTTGGAATGTCATTTAAGAAAAAGAATCTGTTGAAAAAAAAAATACCAAAGCCACAACTACTATAGTCTCACTTCAATTTCAGATCTTTAGAGACAAATAAGGAGAACACAACTGCTTTGATACACCATAAAACTGAAGGACGGGGAGATGGCTCAGTAGAATAAGCGCCTCCCTGGCAAGTGTAAGGGCCTGAGTTCAATCCCTGGTTCCGAAAAAAAAAAAACACGTATAAAAAACTGAAGGAGGGAAGGAACCCTATAGGTTCAGCAGGACAAGCCGTGCAAGCAGCAGAGCTGAGTGAGTCCACTGCCTGAGCCAGGCAGGGCCAGCTGTGTCAGGGACCCCAGCTTTATGGGTCCATCATCAATGGCACTGTGTTCACATTGTCTCCATTTTTCTTCATTTCACTTCCTATCTTGATTAAAAAGAAATTTTTTTTTTTGCCTTTTCATATGTAGAAGCAGTAAATTGTGGCCACATGTTTCACAACATAGGCAGCTGATGTCATGCTTTTGTGACAGTCTATGGCAAACCTTTCTTTCCTGATTGAGAAATTAGAAGAACATTATCTCTAGCCCTTTCATCTCTCACAATGCTTCTTTTTAACTGGCCGTATATATACTTTGTGGATATTTTTATTATGAGCTTAAGTGTAATAGAGGGAAATATTTACATTATGCATTGAGGGTAAAAGGAAAGTTCAGTTTTAGGTGTTCAGAAGAAACTCTACAAAGATGATCACACATGAAGTTGAAGCACATTAGAACCTTAACCGTTGTTGCCTTTGACTGGTCGTACTACAAGCAGCTTTTGTTTTTGTCTTGAAAAGTTACTATTTTGAGAGTGGATTTTTATTTTGTCGCAAAATTTTAGATGGCTTTTATAGGTGATTTCAGAAATTTACTGTCTGATACTCTTTATGGTTTCCATATATAAATTACTTGTAACTTTTAGCTCTTTATGTTTCCATAGTGCTTCAAAAACGAAAGCACTGAAGTTTGCATCCAAGGTATCTTAAAATATAGTCTGTTGAGAATTTTTAAATCTGATTATCTTCAGGTGACATAAATGGTCTCCTACAAATGCTATCTTTTTTCTCCTAGTCTTTTATCAAAATATTTACTTTTCAAAAGGATTTGTTTTTACCTTAGCAAGACAAATATTGTCTCTTCAGAGGAATGTATAACGTATTTTTTAACAAACTTTGGAATTCAGTGCTCCTGAAAAATAAAAATAATTTATAAATCTTTTTTTTTAAATGTATTTAGTACAGGGTCTACAAGGTCTCACTACATAGATTGGGCTTGTAGTGATTCTCTCTCTTTCCACCTCCCAAGAGCTGGGATTATAGGTGTGTGACACCACACACAGTCTCAATCACAGTCTCAGCAAGCCCTGGGGGCGGGGCTGGCACTACTGGGGATCAAACCCTAGCCGCTGAGCTCTGCCTAAGCAGGTGCTTTAGCTGGCTGAGCTATCTGGCCAGCCCTTATAAATCTTTGTGGTTTTTTTGTTTGTTTGTTTGTTTGTTTTAAATATTAATGAGCAGAACATATTTATTGAGGGAAAGAAAGCTCCTGGAGAGAAAGAGGGACAGGAGGGGGGCCCTGAGCAGGTTGTCCCCCTATAAATCATTTTTAAACTTAAAAAGTATGTTTGTTTGGAATATGCCATTTGAAAAAATTAAGAATTCAAAGAAATCAATATAAATTAATTTTTAATTATAAATTTCATTTAGCTGCAAATTCTACTTACTATATTCTTAACTGTGAATTCAAACTTTTTGATTTCAAACATGAATGAGAACTCTAAGAAAAACAAAATTTTAAGTTAAATTAGTTCTTCTGGCTTTCTTTCAGGCACTTTTATATTTACTCATCATATTGTCTATTTTACTTGCTTGATTTCCACATATAACCAGATTGTCAGAATAAGAAAGAGAAAATTATCTCATTCCTCACTCTTCCTTTCCCTCCCTCTCTCTACCTTCTTCCCTCCCTCTCTCCTCTCTTTCTTTCTGTCTCTGTCTCTGTCTCCTTGTATCTCTGTCTCCTACTCTCTCTGTCTCTGTCTCTGTCTCTGTCCTCTCTTTCATTTTCCTTGCGCTCAGATCCTCATGTGGAATTCAGAACATTTTCTTTTTCTCACAGAAATAAGAAATGCTAATATTATAAGTATGTAGTTTACCTACATTCTGCATTAAAAGTAGGTTGAGTGGTGGCCTGGGACTACACAAATTTATTATGCTATATGCATGAGGAAATTTCATTTGCGTTTAAGCAGCTATTTTCAGGAGAATCTGTGAGCACAAACCAAGGGTATGGATCTAGGACTGTTTGTCCACCAAAGGGCTGTGCTCAGCATTCTGGAGGAAGTGAGGAGGAAAGAGGCTGGCTTCCTGGCCCAGCGTGCTTGCCACATGCCCTGGGAGACAGCCTGCAGTGAAGGGCTCATAACTGTAAGACAAAAGGTGTAGAGCCCAGTCCTAGGTAGCGCTTCGTGTCTTCATCTGTTCACTAACACCTATCTCTTACCTTTATAGTGTATCTCTATTTTTATCTTTTTTCTATATGTTAAATGATATCCTTCTAAATTTAATAATACACAATGGTAGCCAAAACTTGACTACTATAGAAAGGTATAGTGCAAAATTACTTAAATGAACTTAAGCATCTGTCAGTAGTGGCTGACGCAGTAAACTGTGGTTGGTCCCTCCATCA
>NW_004524690.1:5522660-5525081 GCF_000260255.1 Octodon degus
GTTGAAAGTTTAAAAAAAAAAAAATTGAAAGTAGGATGTAGCTCAGAGAAAAGGCCTTGGATTCAACCCCTAATATCACACACACATATACACTCACAAAAGTGAAAAATCAGGACACAAGGAATGTTCATATTTTGGTCTCTAATGCAAAGATAACAGTGGCATCCTCTCATAAAATGTTTGAATTTAAAAGAATGAAGGTATGCATACCAAGTTACTAACATTGATCACCTACATGTATTGAGAAAAAAATGATACTTTGATACAAAAATGAAAACAGAAAATTAAATAGAAAAACTGGAATCACTTGAATTTCTCATTTTTATTTTTTTAAATAATCTAGTATATGCATATATTGCACTGTGTTTTCATTTCTGCATAAACTTCCCTGGGTAACTAATTCTAAATAGATAACTGCCCACTATGTTTATGTCACTATCAGAGGTCTTCTGATAGGAGTCCTTGATCACAAATCACCCAGCAAGGGGCCAGGGAGATAGCTCAGCACCAAAGGAGGAAGAAGAAGAGGAGGAGGAGGAGGAGGAAGAGAAGGAGGAGGAGAACGAGAAGAATCACCCAGCAGACCCATGTGCTGATCCTTAAGCAGTCATTTGTGTTCCCTCTGAGATCTACCTATAAGCGCCATCTTAGTACTTTTGTACATTGCTACAGACTGCTGGCTACAGTTTTGAGAGTAAAACTGCAGCGAAGGGGTCTGCACCTTGTGCCAGCATGCATCCTGCTCTTGCTGTAAAGATTCTAGTGCTAATGAGCTCTCCTGTGTCACCTTCAAGGACCAACATGGCTGCCTTCTAGGCAGGCTATGGATTCAGAAGGAAGCCAGCCACTGGTGAATCCAGTCTGCTGGCTACACTTTGAGGATACGGCACAGTGTCTCTTGGTGTTCATTACTACTCGTAAGCCCATAACATAATTTCATACACCTTGGGAAAAGTGGGGACCTTAGTGCAGTTTCTTCTACTTCTTCTGAGCCATCATACATCAGGAAACACATGGATAGTGCCTCAACATGGCACTTTCCCCAGTCAAACACAAAACTGAACAATTAGTGCTCCAGTTTGGATGTGGCTTGTCTGTATTTCCCAAATGTTCCCATACTGCGAGTTTTGTCACCAGGGTGGTGATGTTAAAATGATAGACCCTTTAGAGATGGGGACTAGCAGAAAGTGACTAGGTCTTTGGGTGTGCCAGCCATATCTGGAAGGAGTTAGTGTGGTTCTTTTGGAAACTGGATCCCAACAGAATCAGTTGTCATTTTAAAAAATGCAAGCCTGGCCCCTGAATCCTGTCTTACTTTGTGATCTCTCCTTGCAAGCATTCTCATCACAATGCCATCTGCCATACTGTGATGTAACCAAGAGACCCTCGCCAGAGCCAGGCAGGCACTGGCCTGTGTGCTTACGTGTCCAGAGCTGAGGACCAAGTAAACCTCTCTCCTCTATGAAATACACACATATTCTGTTAGAGAAACAAAAACCCAAACAAATATAGATAGCAAACAATGAAGCATAGCAAGGACTACCAAAGAAAAAACTTGCAGCAGGTAGTGAGATTTGGGGTTTGCCTTAAAGAATAGCAGATGAACTGAAAAAGAATTCTATGTGTAGATTACCTATTAATAATATCTAGCTTTTGAAAGACTGAACAGAAGCTTTCAGACTTTTAAACATCTCCCGGCATAGAGACAGCAGTCAATCTGACAAATCCATTTGGCCCTATAGTCCAATCCAGTTCCATTTTTGAACAAAAGTGGTTGTTGAATTCTAAATTGAAGATATCAGTAGAGTCATGAAACTAGTTTGGGGATGAGAAGAGAAACCCTAAAACCAACATGTGGAAGAAATATATGCATTTTATAAGATCTGCGAGGCAGCTTTTACCCTCTAAAACTATAGACATAAAACTATTTCCTTGTGACACTTTTATTTCTGAGGAATAAAGAGGAAAAGTTGCAGTCACCAGATGAGATGAGTGTCTGCACACACGAATGCTTTGGGTACTCTTAGGGCATTCATTAGTAGGGAGGCTGATGTAGCGGTGGAGGTGGGCTTGTTTGTGGTCACATTCAGGATGAGCAGAAAAGTGGCCTCAAGTTATTTGTTAGCTCAGTATTTCACTCAAAGTTACTTTAATTGCATGGCTATGTCTATCCCATAGCATCAAACATGTGGTAAAAACTAAACAAAAATCCTTATATCCATATGTTTAGCTTACAGCCATACAGGTGGAGCACTTGTACACTAAAGTTATTTCTTACCCAGACAGTTGGTACTATGTGCTAGCGGTCCAGCTTCTGCTTGGACCCCAAAGGGTGCCAAACCCCATTGAAAAGGTCTCTGCCTGCCAGTGTGAACACAGAAAGACTGGTGTGACTCCTGACTCGCACCTATTTGTTTGTTT
>NW_004524690.1:5525586-5538497 GCF_000260255.1 Octodon degus
GAGCCTGACATCTATGGGCAAGAGAGGATGGTTATGTCCTTGACTGGGTAGAGAAGTGGAATTTCCCATCCTCTTCATATTCTACTCTGGCCTCCCATCAGTAGAGTGGACAATACTCTTCCCCATTGGTGAGGGCAACCTTCTTTAGTGGGTCTACCAATTCATATGCCAATGTCTTTCAGAAACACTATGATAGACATGCCCAAGAATAATGTGGAACCAGCTATCACAATGTGGGCTTCCCTTAGCCCTATAAAGTTGATACATAAAGTTAACCATCATACATATGTATGCATATGTGTTTATATACACAGAGACACACATGTGCTGTCACAGTCTTCAACAAAATTTAAACATATGTCTACTTATTTTTAATGATATTATTTGTCTTATTTTGATGAGGCTGATGCGAGATTTTGACCAAGCCACGTAATTTCAGCTTTTACCAACAAAAAAGGAAGGAAATCTACTGGAACATTCACTGAGTACAGAGTGTATGCCAGTCACTCTGTTGGCTGCTCGAGTACTTTATCATCCTGATAGGCCATTCTGCTTGAGATTGGGGCTCTAATTTTCAGCTCAGTGCTCTCTGTTTTCTGCTTGGTCTGCTAGAGCAGGCTCCTTACTGTTATCTCTGCTTCTACTTTTGTTTCCCAATAGTGTATTCTGTTCAGATGCTCCTGAGTGTTATTAAAATATCATGTCACCTTCCTGCCTGAAGCTCTTTACACATTTCTCATGGCAATTAGAAAAAAAATTACACTCCCTTTAGTGCTCTGTGTGCAGCCTGGCTCTCACCTACCTACCTCTATAATTTCACCAGGGACTCCTCTTTTCCCAGTCTATACACTTTCACCCAGAGACTGACACACTACAGTCTAGAGGCAAAATTCAGATGCTGCCTATTTTTGTATAGCCCTTGAACCAAGAACAGTATTTGGATTTTTAAATGGTTGGGGGAAAAAAAGGAACATTATTTTGTGACACATGAAAACCATATGCAATTCAAATTTCAGTCCATAAATAAAATGTTAGTGCAACACAGTCATACTTATTTGTTTATATATCACACAGGATTGTTTTTGAACTAAACATAGATGAGCAGTTGTGAGCAACACTGGATTGCCCACAAAGCTTAAAATATTACCAGCTGGCCCTTTACAAAAGAAGTTTGCCAACCCCTGCTTTAGCCACATCAGCCTCCTTTCTGCTCCTGAAATTCAGCTTGTGCCGTCCCTTCTCAAATTTTTCTATTTCCTGCTCTTGCTTCCTAGAATGCTCTACTCCAGCTTTTCATGTGGTGAATTCTTTTGCATAAAGTCTCACTTAATTTGCATAAAGCCCGCAGAAGGGCACATACTATCAGACTGTATCTCTTACCATAAAATGGCAAGTTTCTGAACCTCAGATGGAGAGCTTTGGTTTCAGATTCTCTCATTTTTAACAGTGGCAAGGGAGTGGGAAGCTTTCTGGAAGTTATGATTGATTCTGAATTCCACTAACACGGTGACACTGGCAATTGATATGAAAGTATGTTCCCAACCTGATGCATTAGAAGTCAACAAATCAGAGAGTATTTCTTCCATATTTCAGACTTGGAGGACCAAAAAAAGAAGTCAGTGAAATTCTCCATGTCATTATAGCCACATGTCCATCCCAGCATAGCCAGCAAGGCAGAAAACACAGCAAAAACTCTTCACATAAATGTGTACGTGGGACCTCCAAGATAGGGTGGAGTTCTTTCTTTAGTCTAGCATAGTGGTCTACCAAACAAGGAGTCAGAAGGCCCTCCAGAGAAAAGTTAGATCATGGACTGGGGATGTGGTCTGGTGCTAGAATGCTTCCCTTTCATTCCCAAGGCCCTGGATTCAGTCCCCAGAACTTGGATAGGGAGCTGGGGGTTGGGTCATTTAGTCAATGTGCATAAGTTTATATGTTCTCAGTGGGGACACGGCCTCTCTCAGCATCAGCGCAGGAGCACACTAAGTCATGCTTCCACTCTGAGCCTATTTCCTTAACTCAAAAACACAAACTAGCTCATCCCCTTAGAGACTGCATGAGCGTCAGGTAAGAAAAAATCTGTAAAACTGCCTTTTAAACAGTCCTCAAAGGAATATGCACTTTGTCACTAGCATTCTCTTACTGCCGTAAAGGATAACACATCTACTTAAGGATTAGCCTGTGACAATCCTACAATGTATCTTAAAGAGTCTTTAAATTGGTATGCTCTTAAATGTAGGAAGTTGCTTTTTAAAAATATATAGAGAAAAATATGTACACGAGATTTTAAGAGCTGTTTCTAGAATGTATATATGTCCCGGGAGATGTGGAGGGTCTGTCTTTCCTAGACAGAGTTGAGAGACAAAGGTTGAGAAAAAGCAAACAGCAGAGAGAAGAGATCAGGACCAAGCCAGAAATAAGGCTGCCAAGAGTTTTGGGTAAGTGACTCTTACAGCATAAGGCAGTTTTAATTTAGAAAATACTTATTTCCCAAAGCAATTCAGGAAGTGGTTTGTGTTGTAGAACGTATTTCAGTGGCACTGAGAATAGCAAATACCAAGGGGATCATTCTGATCAAAGCTACTAAGGGAACTTTTGAATGGTGACTTAGGAGAAACTGGTGTAAGTCCTTGGAGAGAGAGAGAGAGAGGGACAGGCTGGGGTGAGCACTGGTTTTAGCACATGCAGAGGCTGGTGTGAGGGTCCCATGATGCTCTGGCCCTGAAGGTAGGAGACATGGGTTCCACTGAGTGCTCCAATATACTGGCTGTGCAGAGCTGCTGTCTGAGTCATTTTTCTCCTCTGTAAAATTAAGACAAAGCATTCTTTATTTTTTCAGGGTTTTCCAAGGGGCTGAAATTATACCTGGAAAACAGCTGGCCCTGTATGCTGCTCAAACAAAGCTGTTGGCACTGTTCTAATATGCCAGGCTAGTTAGTGTAGAGACAAACACTTGATTACAATAACACTGTCTTCACCAGACTACAAAGAGCCCAGTGCTAAGGTGCAGCTAGTATTACAAGCTGACAGATCCTCCTGGGGCTACCAAGAGATGATTCATGATAAGAGATTGATGATAAAAGAGTGCTGCAAGAATAGAGAAGACCATCAGCTTGCACAGGGTTCGGCAGCTCACAGAATCTTCACTGGCTGAGGGGCAAAAGTGAGTCTAGGGTTTGAGTCAGAAATGCAATTGCAAGGCTAGAGCTTTGGGAACTGGAAATTGTTCAGATTGCAGGTCCAAGGCCTATAGGGGATTTGACAAATTGTAGTCAAGACAGAAAGTCAAACTCTGAACCAGAGTAGCTGAACTGAGTGAGCATCAAGTGGAATAGGTAGAGTTGGAAACAGAAAGTAAGCCACAAGCCAGGAGAGGCTGAACAGATGGTGTGGACAGATAGGGCTGTTGCAGAACATCTGGAGCCAGGGTATGGTGGGGGCTCCCCCACTGAACTCCTCGCCTGTGCTAGGCCAGTGCCCCTTATCACTCAGCCCCACCCACTTACTTCTGCCCACACTTTCCTACGTGGATCCTTGCCCAGCCGGTCTGGATTCCAGTGACATCCACAGCTCTGCTGTTTTCCTCACCATAAAGTACAGGAGAACACATGCCACAGATACAGGGAGGCTACTCACTTGACCACAGCTACACGGGAGCAAAACAACCCAGACTCCCCAGCAATCAGAAAGCTTCCTTTGCCACAGAAGGAAAGGCCAAGGCCATCTCACCAACTCCTTTCTCTGAATTCCTGGTGTGTTGAAAGTCTGAGGCTTGGAGGTGATGTAACCAACATGAGTTCTGATGAGAGAACCCAAATGGGTTCTGATGAGAGACAGACCCAGGTTCTGGTTTATCCCCTTCAAAGTCAGCTCTCTCCCCTACTTCATTTCCAAGTTTCCCTTCCTGACTGCCAGCAGCAGCCACAGATAATATTATACTCGGGAGCTCAGTATGATCATCCAGCACAGAGAAGAAGGTGTGGAAGATTATCAATAAATAATTTATGAATAATAGTAAAATGTTAAATAATAAAAAATTATTTAATTTTTTGTTATTTACAAAATTTTAAATAGCAAGGTGTGTGAAAATGAATGGTTGTTTTATATTACTGTGTAATTTTTTAATGCAGATGTACTTCATGAATGTCTAAAAAGAAACTATAGCCTGTAGTAGTTCTCAAACTGGACTGTCTTACAGAAGATGTTAGGGGCTGAATTGTGCTGCCCACACACCTAGTTCGTATGCTGAGTCTCGATACCAGTGCCTCAGAACGTGCCTGGATCTGGAGATAAGACCTCCAGACAGATAAGAAAGGTAAGGTGAGGTCATTTCACTGTGCCCTAATCTAATATGATCAATGTCCTCATAAGAAGAGGAGGCAGACATCAGATATGCATACACAGATATGCATCAGGTAAGTGCCCATGTGAACACACAGTGAGAAAGTATGCATTTGCGAGCCTGGGAGGACTCAGAAGAAAACATACACATCAGTTCCTTGATTTAAAACTGCTGGTCTCTGGGCTGTAAAGTAACTAATTTCTGTTGTTTAAGCTCCTCAGTCTGAGATATTTGTTATGGAAACTGACAGAAAATGATCCATTTGAACATATACCTCTGTGGTTGACTTTGTGGCCTCAGTTGTTTTTGTTTGTGGATTTTTCCTTTGAACCGAAGTATGATTTTTTGAAGAAACCCCCATAATTTCACGGGAACAGCAAATATCCTCCTCCATTGGAGGGTGGAGTGGAGGTTTGGAAGTAGTCAATCTGAGAGCTTTGCTCAGCTCTCCCTGCTGCTGATTGGCTGCTGCCCATAACCATCTCTGACAGACGCACCAGCATTCCTGCATCAGCAGGTTGTTGTCCACATGGAACTAATTGGAGTGTTCTAGGTTTTGTTTTTCTTAAAGTCCTAAGACGCTGCCAAAATGCCCTGTACCTGCTAAGCCTTCTGGCAATGAATCTAAGACAGGAGACGTTTAAGATGCTCCAGGAGAATGTTGAACTATACAATTAGCATATTTAGAGTTTAAAATATATAAATAGTTATTTATAGGAGTTTTTCTGACCATATCTGAGATTCACAATTTTTCACAGTTCATATGCTCTAGAAACATAATCCCCACAAATTGTGGGGTCCACTGTAGTCCTAACAATTATTTCAAAGCCATTTAACTCAAGATTATTCTAGGTATTTACTCATTTTTTATTTGTTATCTAATTCACAAACACTAAATTTTGCTACCTTTGTGAGTTCTTCTCACTTTCCCATACTTTGATTGTAGTTTCTCCTAAATTTTGGAGTAGGAGCTTGTGGGGCTGCTTAGTTCCCACTGCAGTGATGTGAAGAGGTGACAAAACCTTTGAAAGGTAGGATCTTTAGGTCACTGGAGTGTTGCTCTCAGGAACTATTAAAGCTGATTTCTCAGAGTGGCTATGGAAGTGGCTTGTTATAAAAGAGCAAGATCACCCCTACTCCGGTCCTTGGCTTCCTGTCTTGACACATGATCACTTTTGTAGGTCCTCCCACCATTGTGGTGCCATCCATTGAGAAGTGCACCAGCTCCTCTGTGGGGGAAGGCGGAGGCATGAGATCAATATGGTGGAAAGCATCAGCTCTGGGCCATCCTATGGGTTCCTTGTTGCTCTCTCCATCTTGCATCTTCTCCTCATGAATCCAGCCCTGATGATCTCAAGACCTAGCCTGGATACTGTGATAGCAGAGTATACCAAATGCTTCATCAGCTCCTACAGTCATAGAACTCTAAGCTCTTCAGTAAAGTCTTTATTTTGTTTAAGATGGTCTTGTTTCTCTGACCAAACTTGGGCTGATACTTATTTCAGGACAAGAACCATTAGTGCTGTAATACAAACCTATGATGTGTGCCACTGTCTTAGAATTGGGCAGTGACTAGAAGTTGAGGGGCATAATAAGACTCTCAGTGAGGGTTTAAGTACACGTGAGAAAAATACCATTGGCATCTGAAAGAACCAATGTATTAGTAGTGGAAAGTTTAGCACACTGAAACCTGGGATAACTTACAAAATAGAAATTGTAACACTGAATTGCATGATAGGTTAAGATTCCTGGACACTGTTAAAAATGCCACTTGATGTCTAGCTAAATAGCTACCTACAATACATTAAGAATAGAGATGACATAGAGCACAGTTAAATGTAAAAGTAACAACATTTTTCCAGCTTTGAAAATAAAATGGTTTCTCATTCATAGCCCCTCCAGACAACAAATAATTCTAAAATTAAAAATGGCTTCTGGGGCCAGGGATATAGCTCAATGGCACAAGCCTCTGCCCAGGAAGTGCAAGATCCTGAGTTCAATCTTGTTACAGGAGGAGGAGGAAAAGGAGGGGGCAAAAGAGGAGGAGGAGGAGAAGAAGTAGAAGAGGAGGAGGAAGAGGAAGAGGAAGAAGAAGAAAGAGGAGGAGGAGGAGGAGGAGGAGGAGGAGGAGGAGGAGGAGGAGGAGGAGGAGGAGAAATGACTTCTGGATCTGGTTCCAGTTAAGATGCAGTCAGAAGATGTTATAGTATCTTTCCTGCTGATTATATCTGAGAACCCTGAAGAAAATCCAGGAAGCAACTAACAAGAACTCTGAGAAAAAACTAATGGCAGGTGTATTGGTAAGGAAAACTAAACTTCCAGGAAAGACCAGTAAGGTGGTGAATGTCCTGAAATCTTTCCCTTCTAAACCACCAATGGAGATGTATGACAGCCAGAGACCCAGAACCACTTAAGTAGCCTGGAAAGGAAAGGCTCCAAGAAAAATATTTTCTAATTAAAGGAATGGGGAAGGAGTTCCTGGGAACTCTTCTGTTCTTGTTCCACCTTGACTTGTCCAGATGCCATAAAGCAATGATACCTATGGGTCTGAGAGAGAAGATGAATATATTTTGTTGTTTTGTTTTTTCTTATTTTAATCATTTATTTGGTACAAGTTCTCACTACGCAGTCTGGACTCATAGTGGTATCCCTGTCTCAGCCACCCCAGTGCAGGGATTACAGGTGTGCACCACCATACCCAGTTTCAGTGGCCAGCTCAGTGTGGGTAGTGGAGATTCAACCCAGGTCCTTGCATTTGCCAGGAAGGTGATTAGATTGCTGAGCTATCTCCCTGGCCCAAGATTAATATATTTTGCATGTGGGTGTTTATGAGTCACTGTAATCAGAGGATAAAGTCACAAATTGTATCATCTAGTGATGGCCATAATAGTATCTGTCATCCTCTGTAGAGGTATCGGGGGATAACTTGTGTTTTGTTTTGGTTTGTGGTACTTTGGATTGAACCCAGGACCTTCACAATGCACTATATCTCCAGTCCTTTTTATTTATTGTTTTTAAATTTTGAGATAGGGTCTTACCAAATTTCTAAATTGTCCAGGCTGCATTTGAACTTGATATCCTCCTGTCTCAGCTTCCTGGACCATACATGCTTTTTGGACAGTATGACTGTAGTGGAGTGATAACTGATGGCCAACTTGTAACATCCAGCTGAACTGAATCAGTATAGTGCTGGGTGTGGGAGGCACCTGAGGACTATTAACAGCAGCATACGAGGCATAACTGGAGAGGAAAGAGGAGGTGGTTGGGAGATGGTAAAAGCTGTTAGGGAGCTGCTAGTTCTCTTGGACTGTTCTGCTAGAGGACCTTGTCGTGTTGGCTTTCCTGATGAACTTGGCTGTTCTCATTGGAGGAGGAGCTTGGGAATGGCTGTCACTGAGAACAGCTCACTTTGGGGAGCTCTGATTCACTTTGAGCATCACTTTCTGGCTCTGGAGGGGAAGAGCTGTACACTGCTCAGTCTCCTGGAGAAGATATTTGCATTGGCTTTCCTAATGGGAACTTGGCTTTTCCTCATCATCAGAGGAGCTCAGGACATCACTGTTGCTGAGCATGACTGTAGTTCTTCCTGTGAGTGTCACTTCCTGGCTCCAGTTCAGATCCCTCCAGTTGGATCTGTGAAACAGGACTGTATGAGACATTGTCATGAGCTCTAGGCATCCAGCTGAACTTGTGGGAGGCATTGCTATGGGCTTTAGGTCTTTCGATGGCCTTCTACAAGATATTGCTGTGGAATCCAAGCCCTCAGCTGGATTCTTTGGTTTTTAATATGTGGACAGATTTCCTGTGCTCTCTTTGTATGTAATTCTTTGAGTGATTACTATAAATAACCTTTAAAATGTGTGTCCCATATTGTATTGTTCCCCTTGCAAAACCCCAAACTATGACAGTGATCTTATTAAGAGGTGAAGTTGGCCAGGTGTGGCAGTGTAATCTCAATACTTGAGAAGCTGAGGCAAAAGGATCCACTTGCGTTTAAGGCCAGCCTGGGCTACATAGTGATTTCGACAGCAGCCTGAACTATATAGCAAGAATCTGTCTCAAAAGAAAAAAGAAAAAAAAAAGAAAGAAAGAAGAAAAGAAAAGAAAAGAAAAGAAAAGAAAAGAAAAGAAAAGAAAAGAAAGAGGAAAAAGAATAAAAGAAAAATGGAGTCTATGTTCTTACCCTTGAAATTGCATGGACACTTAAATCAGTAGAAAAAGTGAGACTGTATGACCCCAAGACTAGATCACAACAGGCAATGCAGTTTTCTCCTAGCTTTTTCCTAGGACACTTGTTCTTAGAACCCAGCTGCCATGCTGTAAGGAATCCCAGGCCATGTAGAGAAGTCACATAAACCTGTTCCAGCTGATTGCCCCAACCAAAGTCCTAGCTAATAGCCATAAATAAGCCTATAGTCAAGTTCCAGATATTATCTGAACACACCCTCATGACAGGCCCACTAAGATCGGTCCAGAGGACTAGAAGAAATTTAATGGTAAATGCATTTTATTATTTTGTGTCACCAAATTCAGAATGGTTCATTGTCTAGCAATAGGTAACTAGCATATGGACTATAAATAAATCTATCTTGGTTATTTTTTCAGCAATTTTCAAATTTTCTTCAAAGCTGTTCTTACCTCCCACTTGAAATCTCCATACTGGTTGTTCTAGTTTCCTAATCATGTTCTCCCTGCAGTTTTCACTTCTTATTTTAGTCTTTCTTAAGCTATATGTTAATCATTGGCCAGGAACTCCATACAACCAGCAGTGGTGACCTGAGGAATGGCCTCCAGGCTTTAGCTTTAGCAGCATCAACCCTCTGTGAAATGAGAAGGAGAGCCAGCCAGAATGGGAACACAATGGTACCTTATCCCTTTCCATGATTCTCTTTAAAAACTGAGTTGGATGAGAACCAAATCAAATTCAATGGTGAGGTTCAATCTTGTACCGTATAAGGAAATTTGATTTGGTTCTCATCCAATTCGGTTTGTGACCAGAATCATGGAAAGAATTAAATTCATGAACTGAGGTACTACAGTAATTCTATCAGTTAAAGAGGAAATAACCTGAGTTAGCTTTGTTCCTGGCAGCACCCTAGTTTGAGAGGGGTCATGGTGGAACATTCTAGCAAATGCGATTTGCAAATTAATCATAGATGGGTCAAGATAAGCAGCCTCTCATTCCTCAGGTAGCTGCAGGCAGCCTGATAATGCATTTACTTCAGTATGCTACATTTAAGGATTTAAATCATCAGCATTTTCTATATGTGTCCACTGAGGTGGAGAAAGTTGAGAGTCACTGATTTATAGGTGAGTTGAATCTTTATTGATGAGGACTTTATGCAGATAACAGAAGTATATATATGACCTTCTTTGATCCTAACTCTATTAAGAAAAGGAAATCCATTTCAAATTATGCTGTATTCCACTGAGACTCCCAATCTCCACTGAGTTTCTCAACTCCCAAATATATCAGAGATTAAGTAGTATAAGACAGGAGAAGATGATGGGTTTGTCCCTGCTCAGCTAAGTAACTATAGAGAGCCTTTCCTGATCCTTGTCTCCATCTGGGAAGTTTATATTTGTAATCCCATGGAACATTATTGAAATTCTAGTCAAATGATCCCAATCTACCACTTTAGTGCAACCCATGGAGAGAATAAAGACAGTAAGGCTTATGTGTAATTATGGGGAGCAAAGAGGTCTTAAGTCTAACCATGATGATAGCTCTCTGAAACAATGGCCTCAACCCAGGGCTAAATCTTGGTTTTATTAATTCATGAAGAAGGAGTGGCTTGGGACTGGGGAGATAGCTTGATGGTCTAAGCACCTGCCTGGCAAGAAGGACCTGGGTTTGATCCCTGGTACCACATGTCATGCAGGCCCTGGAGCTGCCACTGAAACTGGTGATGGTGGCACAAGCCTGTAATTCAAATGCTGGGCAGACTGAGACAGGAGGATTACTGTGAGTCTGGGCTTTGTAATGAGACCCTGTACCAAATGAATAAATAGATAAATAAACAACTTTTTAAAAAATGGAGTGGGTTGAGGATGAGTGACTGTGAGAATGGTGGAAAGTACATGAGTGCTGTGAGCTGGGCTACACAGGAGGCTTGAAATCCCCGTGTAATATGCAGAGAGAAAATATGCAGAAAGAGTAATCTGCATAACACAATTGAGATAGTATCTAATGTTTTGGGGTCAGTGCCTCAGCTTTGATGTGTAATCTTTTATGCCCTGGGAAGTCATAGCCTCTTATCTTGAGTCTGGATCCCAACCAACAACATGCAACACCTGCTCTTCATACTGCTCTGGCTCACACGTATTCATTTGGGAGCTAGAGGGGTGGGGAAACACTGCCCTGTGGCCTAACTCCAAAGACTACCATCAGCACCTCAGCTGGACCAATTTACACTGTCTAAGATAGGGGGCAGGGGAGATAGCTCAGTAGAATAAGCACTTGCCTGGCAAGCATAAGGGCCTGAGTTCAATCCCCAGTTCGGCAAAAAAAAAAAAAAAAGAAAAAGAAAAAGAAAAGAAAAAGCCAATTGAAGGGATAAGGAAAAGTCCTCGCCAGCTCTGCAAGTATCAAAATATGGAAATAGGGCCAGGACCAGCCAAATTAGAGACAACTGCGTCTCCTTCAAGGACAGTCACCCAGCTCTTCCTCCACAGGTGACCTGAGGTAAATAACAGAGATCACCTTATGAAATTCCTTCACTACAATGAGGAGGAAGCACAGACTAAGGCTACACACCCTGAAATATCAAAGATGTGGCTGTGTTGATGGGAAGAAAAGCACCCCTGTTCTCTCCAGGGACTACACTATAAATCTGGAAGCCAGTTTAGTGCTTTAAAAGAGGAAAGACATCTTTCCAAAGACTACTTACTCCACTCCTGGCAGCCTTTTCCAGTTCCACAGGTCCCTTAGGGGCTGCTAGATGAGCATGAACTCGATGCACGGGGATCCTCAGACCCACACACAGCTCATGTGGTATTCGGGCCTCACAAATGGTTTTGCAGTGACTGTCGGTAACTCGCTTCCACCACCGTGTTGAATTCCTGCTAACTCCTTTCTCCTCCTCATCTCCCTCCTAAGAGCAGACATTCTTCATGAAAGCAAATATGGTGTACATGTAGTCCTCCAGGTTTATGCAGTTGTGTTTAGACTCAGGTAAGCTAATTCAGATATCTTCATACAACATGTTGATTAATTTGAAGCATTGCTACGTCAGTCAATAATTTACTCTTTTCTGTGTTTGCTTGTTTTTTGAGACAGGGTTTCACTATGTAGTTTGGCCTGGCCTTGAACTAGTAGTGATCCTTGTGCTTCAGCCTCCCAAATACTGGGATTACAGGAATGCACCACCATGCCTGGCTTTTACTCAAAAATTTTAGTTTAATTTCACCCATTACCTTTTGAAACATTTTACTTTGATTTGAGACATTAACTTTATCTGGGGGTAGGAAAAAAAAGAATCAAGATATATATATACAGGTACAAATTTCCTATGATGAATGTGATCATTATGTATATCTAAAATGTACCAATAAACTTAACTTTTTAAAAATAACTTTATCTTAAAATTGTGAGTCTTGTGTCATTCCAGATAAATAGGGTTGGTCCCAACTATATGGCAAAGCAATGCCCAGTGACTTATTTGAGTATCTACCAAAGGATTTCATGGGCCATGTTTTAGAAATCTTAAAGTTTAGTAGATATAGTTGTTCTAATATTTTCACTCTGAGACACACATATAGTGCTGATTTGATGCACTGAATTACATGTTAGCGCAAACACTCCAGTGACTGTCACCCTGTTTCAATCTATTTTCTTTTCCTACTTCTACTTTTCTCCCCACACTCACACTGTGGCACTCACACACGAGGACTGTCTGTGTGACAAGCTGACACAATTATTTTTGGAAAGCAGCAAAGGTTAAATCCTTCTGGTGCAGAGCTTTGCTGCCACTTAGTTGTCAGGCAGTGCAAACGCTTGGAACCTCAGTTTCCCCATCTGCTAAAAGAATGTCAGTCGCCTTTGTCTCTTGCTTTGTTTGGAAGATTACTGTGAGGCTCAAACAGAATAACAAAGGTAAGGACACAGTGCAAGGCTTGCCAAGCTACACCAAGGTGTGGGAAATTCACAGGTAATTTGCAACAAAAATAGGCATTCATTTTCATTCATTTAAATGTGGGTTTTTTTATTCCTTTCTTGCATCTAATTAAGTCAAGAGAAACATAAGGGGGTGTCAGATCCTTACGATTCATAATTTTGGTTTTGCTGGGCAACAAAAATGATCGTTTAAGTCCCTTGAGGATATAACTAATTTGGGGATTTTTGTGCTAGGGCTAAGTAATTGTTATGGCTTTTTTCCTTTCAGCCACTTTGATACTAACGTAGGAAGGTTCAGTAAGGATGAATATTCTAAATACACAGTATTTTATTTAATGAACATCTTCATTAATAATTATGGCTCATCATGTGTCAGACATTTTCAAAAGCAAGAGTAGGTGGATAGCAAGTAAATCCATTGCAGCTTGCTTGGAGAAGAAAATTTGGAGACCC
>NW_004524690.1:5539219-5559047 GCF_000260255.1 Octodon degus
TTGCAAATTGTGTGTAAATACAGACGCTTAGGCCTGGGGAGATAACTCAGCAGTCTGAGTGCCTGCCTGGCAAATCCAAGGACCCGGGTTCAATCCCTGGTACCATATGCCATGCCAGCCCAGGAATCTAGGGTACGCTGAACCCAGCCGGGTGGTGCACACCCATCCGTCTGAGTTTAAGCTGTTTCTTTTTTTTTTTTCTTATATTTCGTTTTTATTTTTTTAATTTTTTTTCATAATAAGCTGTTTCTTACAGTTCTAAAACTGCATGGCTATACAGTTGCAGCACAACTCACACCCATAGGTTGGAGGAGAGAGAAAGGCATTATTAGCCTCAAAGCCAGACTACTCACAACAAGCCAGGTGTGGGACTTCTCAGGGTGAGAATGGCCCTTGGGCTTCTCTTCAATCCCATGTCCACAGTAGCCTTCAGTTGGACCTGGCTTATGGCTAGGCTAATTTTTTTCCTTCAAATTATTTTGAATTGACCGCACTAGAGTTAGTTACATTTCCAATACTTTCATACTTACAATGAAATTTAGTTGTGCCTGGTACAAACACTTGGGTAATGACCAAAATATGGGGTGTGTGTGTGTGTGTGTGTGTGTGTGTATGTGTGTGTGGTATCAGGGATTAAACTCAGGACCCTAGGCCGGGGAAATAGCTCAGTAGAATAAGCACTTGCCTGGCAAGCACAAGGTCCTGAGTTCAATCCCTAGTACCGCAGGGGAGAGGGGGGAACCCTCAGGACCTTGCACTTGTCAGGCAGGCTCTTATGCCACTGAGCTATATCTATGTCCTTGGCCCTATAATGACCAAAATACAAGAAGAAATACTGGGCATGACATCATTGTTTTCTACTATATATTTTTTCCTGTCTTGCATTTGCTTCTGTCAAAAATGGAGCAGAAACAAAACGCCAAGATCTCATGTATGTCACTTAGTTGTCACACATATCCATTTCATTTTTTCTCCCCCCCAGATGGAATTCAGGTGAGAGCTTCCAGAGAAATATTTACTTTCCACAGAACTGAGATGTTTTTGATTCAAGTAATCTTTCAAGCCAATGACACACGGTTACACAAGAGGATTTGGTGTGTAGACATGCTGCAGTTAACTATTCCACTTCCCCAACCTGAGATCCTTCCTCAAAGACTCTGGAATTTGTCGTACTGTAATCTCAACAGGTCACAAGTTATGTGCCTGACAAAGTCAATTTTGCTGAGATTTCCCACTTACATACTCAATAGTATCGATCTTCCTTTTGTGCTGAACCATTTAGGAGCATCGCGGCACTGATGCCTGCAGAGCTTCCCAGAGATGAATAGCAGGAACCCAAAAGCAAGTGTCTTAACTCAGAGCTATAATTCAGAGAGAATCTTCATCTCTATCCTGTCCCACAACTTAGGACCCTTTACATAAAGTACTTTAACTACAAAGACAGTTACTGTCTGCTATCTTTGAAAGATACACTTAGAGGATAAAGGAAGCAGGAAACACAATAGACTAGAAAAAGGGGACATTTCTCCAAGCTCCTAAGCTGATAGCCACTAAGACACTCATATGTCACAGTATCCGTTAGCACTTCTGAGATCTACAAGTCTCTGGATAACTCATGCCTAAAGTCATCCCATGAATGGTTGGCCCAACCTGCAACTTCCTACTTTCTCTGCTCCCTACATCTCTGACATCTCTGGGCTTTTAGTCAGTGAGTTCATTAGGTACCTGGGGGAGGGGGGGGGGCAAAGTAATATAAATGAAATGGAACCCCATATGTATGTCTCTCTTTTCAGTTTTTTATTATAAACTACCTCTTCCTTACACATATGATACGTCCTAGTTTTGAAAATGCAATATTATCACATTCTCCCATTTTGCTCTCTCCCTAAGGGTCAGATTCTGTGCATTCTATCTTCTGTCACACTCTGCCTTCAGGTTACTCCTGTGAGCTCAGCCTTGCCCCCAACCATTGCCTCTGAGTGGAATCCAGATACTAAGGTTCAGCGTCTAAATGTGGAATTTCCTATCCAGAACTTCCCAACTCATTCTTGGCCCAGCCCAGAGAGAGGAGCACAGATAGATTCACTTGCTAAAGCAGCAAAGCCAGACCTGCAGCTGGCCAGACTGAGCTGTTTCTGAAGCTCAGAGCAACTATGACTCATCCCTCCTACAGTCCGTTAACTTCCCACTCCTCTCTCTGGCCCAGCACCTCCTCTCACTCTGACTCCTAAAAACCCACCTATTTTCAAATTTGCTCAATAACTATGACATTCAAACCCAACCTGGTTCATGCACAGGATGTTAAGAAAACACACACTGAGAATCAAGGGTCTGCAGAACAAATAATAACCAAAGAATGAGGACTGTTGTCTTGGACTTTGGCTGGTGAGTAATAATAGCTAATAAGACAACAACCAAGTCTTAGGACATGTGCCATCCTGCCCAGTTGAGTTAAGAGAATGCAATCATCCTAACGGATGATTTTCAGGAAGTCACACCACATTTTAATTGAATACACAGGTTCCTGCATGATTAGGAACTTAATTCTTTGGTACCCAAGCCAAACTAAGATGGTAACAATGCATTAAAATTGCTTCCTGCCATAAAGCCAGGACACTCAAGTTTTTTCTCCCCATGGCACCTCCACAGCCGAGGTGCCAAAGTCACAAGAAACTCAAAAATGCAATTTTCAGAGAAGTTGTAGTTCTTTCCTGAATGGTTCTACTTGTTAATGCACTTTTAAAAAAATACAGTATCTGCATAAGAGAAGATTAAAGCTAGACTTAATAAAAAAATTTGGTGCAAAGTCACTAAGCTGAGTCACAAGTAGCACCAGTTCCACTCACCTTTGCAGCAGACATTCTGAGTTTCAAGGGCTGTCCAAGCACACAGCCATTCTCCAAGTTTGCATACTAAATCCACCTATGCTACTAGAGCTCAGGGACTCCAGAAACCTCTAATACTTTGGAAAGCAGTAGTCAACAGATTGGTTTAACAAATAATTGTTGACTACCATATTTAGGCACTAAGGTACAGAGAGTTGGGCATCCTCAAGAAATTAGTTCCAGAATCTCTCAGATATCAAAATCCACAAATACTCAAATGTTCATGGACAGATCTTAATGTGAATCCATATTGTCTTTTCTCTCAGGTAAATAAATACACAGGCATGGGGCACAGGTCACAGAGCAGATATCAAAATCCACAAATACTCAAATCCCCTATCCAAAATTGCACTGTATTCCTATATGATCTGTGTTCATCCTCCTCTGTACTTCAAATCGTGTCTAGATTATTTACAACAAAGAATACATTATAAGTACTACAAAACGGTTGCTATATTGTATTGGTTACGAACAATGACAAGAAGAAATAAATCCATATAAGTTCAATATAAATGCCATCATAACAGGCTTAATTAAATAGTACACATCAGCAATAATGTAAATTTTATTTACAATACTTTTAATACACACGGTTAAAGTTGCAGCTGTGAAACTTGAGGATATTGAGGATTGACTATAGTTGGCTTTGGAGGTCAGCCCAATAAAATTAAACACTGGGATATCAGTAGGAAACAAGAGATATATATTCAACATGAATCTGGATTAAAATAGAAGTTTGTTTTTAGGTTGCAATTAAAAGAAAAAACTAGTGTCTTCCACTTCAAACTGATGTCTGGATGTCTATACGCAACTCTCAGTGGAGCTCTTAAATCTCAGCATGTTTAATCTGAACTCATAGTCTTCCCTCAAAATCTGTGTCAATTGCTGGGCCTCACTCATCTAATCAGGATCCATAAATCACGCTTGCCTGCCTCTGCTTCTTACTACCAAGATCAAACCAATGAAGACATCCTCAAACATGATTCAGTGTAATAATTATCACCTCTATTGACACTGTGCTAGAGACACATCAGAGGTGGGTACTACTACCACCATCCTCATTTTACCCAGGAATAAATACAATTACAATAACCTCCCTAAGATCACACACAACTAATATATAGAAAAGCAAAAAATTAAGTTCAAATCTTTTTTTCTTTCTGGCAGTACTAGAGTTTATTTTATTTTATTTTTTTAAATTTTGTTTATTTATTTACTTTGTGTGTGTGTATGGCCAGCTCAGCCCACCAGGGGGCGGGGCTGGCTGGCATGTGGTGCTGGGGGATTGAACCGCAGTCCCTGTGCTTTGCTAAGCCTGTTCTAAGCAGGGGCTTCAGACCACTGAGCCATCTCATCAGCCCCAGTACTAGAGTTTAGATGCAGGCCTTGGGCAATCCAGGCAAGCACTCTAGCACTCTCCCTCTGAGCTACATTCCCAAAAATCCTTTACTTTTTATTTTAAGATAAGTTCTTGCCGAGTTGCCCAGGCTAAATTCAAACTCTTGATCCATGTTCCTCAGCTTCTATGGTAGCTAGGCTCACAGGTATATAGAGCTGCATGCAGAAAATCTGTCTGATCTTAAAGATTTAATTCTCTGTATTTAATTCCGTGATCATGGTCCTAGTTTGAGCTTATCTTTTCTTTAGTCTACTTTCTGTCTTCTGGTTTCATTTTTTTCTCTTTTATTGTTTATCTTTATCATATTTTTAAAGTTTTTATTTATATTTTAAAAGTTTATAAAAGCATAATATATACAATTTACTCCTTTTAAATAAATTTTGATAGAAGTATATGATTGGATTTTTTTTTCTTTTTTGTACTGAGGATTGAACTCAGGACCTTGTACTTGCTAGGCAGGCACTTAGGCCACTGAGCTATCTCCCTGGCCCAAATGTACATGATTGGATAAAAGTCATCATAATCAAGAAATAGAATATTTCCATCAGCCCAAAAAATTCAATATATTCCAGCAACACCGAACTGCTGTTTATTCTTTTTTTTTTTTTTTTTTTTTTTGCAGAACCGGGGATTGAACTCAGGCCCTTAACGCTTGCCAGGGAAGTGCTTATTCCACTGAGCCACCTCCTCGGCCCCCAAAAAATTCTTTACAACCATAATGATCAGTCCCTTTCCCTGCTTCCTGACCCTGACAATCACTAGTCTGTTTCTCCCTATCATTTTTCCTTTTAAAAAATGTAATGTAACTAGAATCATATTGTGTATAACCTTCTGTTACTGGTTATGTTTGTATATTATAAAACTTTTAAATTCATCTGTATTTTGGTTGGTATCAATAGTTGTCTTTACAATGACTGAATAGTATTTCTTTGCATGGATATATCCATAATTACTCATTCACTAGATGATAGACATTTAATTTATCTCCAGTTTCAGATACTACGAATAAAGCTAATGGAAATGTTCATGGACAGATCTTAATGTGAATCCATATTGTCTTTTCTCTCAGGTAAATAAATACACAGGCATGGGGCACAGGTCACAGAGCAAAATATGTCCATGACTGACTTTGTAAGAACCTTTCAGTCTTCCAAGTAGCTGTATAATTTTGCATAATAACTAACAATGGGAATTCCAGTTGCTCTACACCCTTACCAATACTTATTATTGACACTCTTTTTCATTTTAGTCACTCTGATAAGTACATAGTGACATCTCATTATAGTTTGTATTTGCCACTTCCTAATGATTTCTGATGTTGAACTCCATGGGCTTTTTGCTATCCATTTGTCCTTAGTTATGTATCTTGTTTTTAAACTTCAAATCTTTGTGTGCATGTTTTAATTGGCTACTTAATTTTCTGCTTATTGAGTTTGGGAAGATCTATGTGCTATATACAAGTCCTTTATCAGATGTACTTTGCAAATATTTTCTCTAAATCTATTGTATGGCTTTCCATTTTTTCTTAGCAGTGTTATCCTCCTCCTCCTCCTCCTCCTTTTTCTCTTCCTCTTCCTCCTCCTCCTCCTCCTCCTCCTCACCATCATCATCATCATCATCATCATCATCCAGTACTGGGGACTGAATTTAGGGCATTTTTACAGTTCTATATTTTTTTATTTTTAATTTTGAAACAAGATCTCACTAAGCCACTAAATTATCCAGGCTGAATTAGAACTTGAAATCCTCCAGAGTGCTGGGATTCTAGGAATATCCCACCTTATTCAATTTAATCAGCATTTTTGAAGAACAGAAGTTTTAAATTATGGTTGACACAATTTATCAATTTTTCTCTTTCATGGTTTTTTTTTTTATGTTTTATCGAAGAAATATTTGCTTAAGCCAGAGCCACAATCTTTTTTTTTTTTTTTTTTTTGGTACTGGGAACTGAACTCAGTACCTTGGGCTTACCAGGCAGGCACTATGCTGCTGAACTGTATATACTGCCAGTCCACTCTTCTTTATTTTTTTTCCTGGCTCTTTTGTAGTTGTGTCTCTCTTATTAAGTGCCATGTTCCATTTCAAGTTAATTTGTATATGATGTAAAATAAAGATCAAAGTTCAATTATTTTTCCTAGGAATGTCCACTTATATGAACACTATTGAAAAGATAATCTTTTCCCTATGAAATTACATTGATAGCTTCACCAAAATCAGTTTAGCATTCATGTGGATCTATTTCAATTCTCTTCATTCTGTTCTACTTATCTATCCACCTTATCTTTTTGTCTGTCTTGCTTTGGATACTATATATTTAAATGTCATAAGCCAGGTATTAAAAGTACTGTACCTTCATTCTTTCCATATAAAAATATTTTGGCTATATAAGGACCTTTGCTTTCAACATAAATGTTAAAGGAAGACTAAGGATTTTGACAAAAAGCTTTTTGAGATTTTGATAGAGATTTATTGAATATAATGACCAATTTGGAGAGAAGTGACATTTTTGCAGTGTTGAATTTTCTAGTTCTTAAATCTACTTTAATTTTAGCTATGTTTTCTATTTTTCAACATGTACACCTTAGTTTTTTATTAGTCTTATCCTATATATTTCATTTATAATATTGAAAATGATTTTAATTTTGACATCTAATTGTTTATGTTGACTTTTAAACCTGTAATCTTGATAATCTCCCTTATTAGTTGTAGTAGCTTTATTTGCAGAACATTTGGAACTTTCTGTGCAAATAGCTATGTAATCCACCAGTATAATTTTCTTGTCATGTAAGATTATGTATCTATTGAGATAATCATGCAGTTTATACTTCATCATCTGTTAGTAGATGAACAGCAATGAGTTAGTTTGATTTTCAAACACTGAAAAAGCCTTAACCATTGATCATGGTCTATTATTTCTTTCATGTATTGCTAGATTATATCTTCTAATATTTTGTTAAGATCTTCTGCATCTATCTAACTTTTTTCATATAATAGCTGTGTCCTATCTTGGTATCAAGGTAATGCTGATACACTCTTGGAAAACTGTGGGAAATTAATATTATTTTCCTAAAATTTTTGTAAAATTCACCACTGTACTCATGTGGGTCTGGAAGCTCACTGTGGTAAGATTTTAAATTGCAAATTCAGTCTCTCTAATTCAATTACCTTAATATAAGGCTGTTCACACTATTTTTTCTTGGGTAAACTTTAGTAGTTTGTATCTTTCAAACTACTACTGTGTTTCTTTTATTTAAATTATCAAATTTATTGTCATAAAATCAGCAGTAATAATTCCCATGATATTGTCTGTTGGATCTGTAGTGGTATCTCTTTTATCTTACTATTCGTTGTGTCTTTTTTTTTTTGCATTTTGGTACAGGGTCACAGGGTCTCACTACACAGATTCAACTGGTAGTGATCCTCCTGTTTTCAGCCTCCTGCGTGCTGAGATTACATGCACATGTCACCGGGCCCAGTCTCAATTGCCATCTCAGTATGCCCCAGGGGTGGGGCCAACACAAAATGCTGGGGATCGAACCACGGCCTGTGCTCTGCCTAAATAGGCATTGGTTGTGTCTTTGTGTTCCACTATTCATCAGACTGGAGAGAAGTTTGATTTTATTGACTTTCTCAAGGTCAATGTTTTTGTTTTATTTATTTTCTCTATTTTTGAGGGGGCAGTGTTTTGGTTTTTTTTTTTTTTTTTTTTTTAAGTTTTTTGCGTTTTTTTGCGGAACCGGGGATTGAACTCAGGCCCTTGCACTTATTCTACTGAGCCATCTCTCTGGCCTCTTTTTCTTTTTCTTTCTTTCTTTTTTTTTAAATGTATTTAGTACAGGGTCTACAGGGTCTTACTACACAGATTGGACTCAAGTGATCCTCCTGTTTTCAGACTCCCCAGCACTTGGATTACATGTGTGCAGCACTGTGCCCAGTCTCAATCATGTCTCAGGGTGCCCCAGGGGCGGGGTGGGCATGGCATGCTGGGAATCGAACCCTGGTCCCTGAGTCTGCCTAAGCAGACACTTTAATCCACTGAGCTATCTGGCTGGCCCCTTGGTCTTGTTTTCTAATAACTGACTTCTGCTTTTTTCTCATGTCCTTCTACTTGCATTATTTTTAATTTGCTCTTATTTTTCTGGTTTTTTCAAGTGGAATTTAAATTAACAATGTGAAAATGTTCTACTCCTCCAATGTAAGCGTTTAATGCTATAAATGTCCTTGAAAATCATGCTTTAGATGTGTCACAAAAATTTTATATGTTTGGTGGTCAATTTCATTCAAACCATAGTGTTTTCCTTTTTTTTTTTTTTTATGTTTTTGGTACAGAATCTCACCATTCAGCTTGGACTCAGTAGTGATTCTCCTGTTTTCAGCCTCCCTCATGCTGGGATCACAGGTGTGCGGCACCACACCCAGACTCAGTGTGGCTCAGTATGCCCGAGAGTGGGCCAGTGAAGCATGGCATGTAGTGCTGGGGATTGAAACCTGGCCCCTGCACTTGCCTATGCAGGAGCTTAGGCTGCTGAGCTATCTCACCAGCCCCAAGTCATAATGTTTTCTAAATTTCTTTGAGTTCTTCTTTACCCATAATCTGTTGATACTGAAATATTTGTTGGTCTTTCCAGATGTTTTTTCTGTTATTAACCTCTAGTTTAGCTCCATGCAGTAAGAAAACTTTATGCAAATTTCTACATCCTATCATTTTCTCCTGAAAACCACACTCTGAATGATAAACATCTCCGTACACTGACATGGAGTAATTTCCAGAAAATATTGTTCATTAAGTTAGATAAAAATCTAACTCACATATGTTCCTAAATAAAGAGAATCTACAAAATTCATCTAAAAATGACTACCTCTATTAGTCAGCTTTTCTGTTGTTGGAACTTCAAGGAGTAAATTATTTATTGGCCTCGTGGTTTCAGAAAATTCAGTCCATGGTCAGCTAGTTCCAAGAAAGAAACATGATGATAGAAGGCTTGGCAAAACTTTATTTCATGGCAGCAGGGAAGCAGAGGAGAGGAGCTCCAGAGAAGGGCCCAGGGCCATACAGTGACTCCTCCATGACCCATTCAGAGACCCAGGAATGAGCTTTACTGATGCCCCAGGGACCTTCCAAGCCAATCAAGTTCACCACTAAGCCTAACCACCCCACTACTTACAGGAAGGACTAAAGAGGCAGGTAGAGGTTAGTGGCAGAAATTGGACTTCTCTGAATATGCCTTGCTTTCTAGATTTTATTTTGGAATCATGATTATAAAACAAGCTGGAGTAAAAATAAGGTAAATAGCAAGCTCTAGAAATGAAAATAACATGATCACATAATCACAAAATCATAGAGACCAGCAAATAGCTTTACCACAATGCTTTGTATTTTCTTATGAAAGTAAACAAATGTTTAATTTGGAATCCCTTAGACATACTGTGGGTTACCTGACAAATTACCATTTGTTTTGAGATGCAGAAAGTAGAGTAGGAAATATATACCACAAATACTGAAGAGGACAGTTTATAATCAAAAGGGACTAGTTATGTATTTAAATTTTTAAATGGTATTTTAAAATGTTTATTCTTCATGAAGTAAAATGTCAGATAATTTCATGCAATGATAAATCAAAAAATCATAAATTCATTGTTTCTACGTGTTATAATTTCATTGAAAAATCAAGTAGTTAGAAGCATAAGCTCAGGAGCAAGATCATCTGGCTTTTAATCCTGGCTCTGCCACCTAACATCTGTACAGCCTTAAGCAACTTACTCTACATGCGCCCGCTCTTTTACTTTTCCCCTCTTATTTCACCTGCCAAATCCATTCTTTCAAGTAACTTTCTGTCCTTTCCACTGTAAAGGGACTTGAGACTTGTACTGAACTTTACTGTGAACTGCTCAGTGTGGCCCAGTTGCCAAGAGGGCAGAGACAGACTTACCTCACTGGGCAGAACAGACTCTAGGAATGTGTTATCCTTTCTTTCCACATCACATTAGGTTAATTTCTCCAAATCACACACATAATAGTGGAGGAATAATATTCCTTTCCACCTCCAAACTTATAATCTTTACTAAAAGATAACACCCAAGATTACTCAAGTAGAGCTCTCTCAAGCTGTGGTGATGGAGTGTGATCAGTGGTTGTGAGCACCTAGTGTGTTTACATGGGGAATTTTATACAGTTGTAGAATTGCTCTATGCCCTGGCTGTAGTGCTGGCTACTCAAATAGGTATTAAAATTCATCGAATGTATTCTGCCAAAAAAAAAAAGTGTATTTAACTGCATGATAATTTTTTTTTAAAGGTAGAACTCTTTAAACACTTAGAAATTTTCTCATTTACGATGTGGATAAAATTTAAATTGACCCAAAAATATATTTAAAACTCCAGTAGGCTTTGTTCCTCTAGAACTGCGCGTAGATTGTCCCTTGCCAAATCTGGAAGTACAAAGAGGGTCCTTGGAACCTTCTACTTCCCTCTCAGATCATCAGCCTTCCTCCACATCTTCAGGCACAATTCTGCAAGCCTGGAGCCAGGGCTCACGCTGCCTCTGCACAGGCGCACAGCTCTGCTGCTGGCAACGTCCAGCACAGCCAGCCCTGCATCTCTGCATTAAGGAGTGCTCTAGAAGCCCAGTTTAAAAACTGCAACTCTATTGATCAAAACCTGCTTCTGTACATGAGATCCTACTCTGTATGTGGAGGTGATAATAACCAAAAAAGACTGAATGAGGCAAAAAGTATCAGTCATAAGGAGACAGAGAGTGGAGAAGCGAAAGGAGGGAGGTTTACATACCGCTCAATTCATATCTTGTAGGTTCTGCACATTCTGCCTATAAAATAGTCTGCTAAAAAATGTATACACACCTTAGGAAAAGAAAATGAATATGATGTTTTTTCAGTGGTGTTACCCTCATGTGGGGGATCCTAGAGGATGTCATATGTTGCAGAAAGCCCACTACAGTGCCAGCCCTTACAGGAGAAAGTAAAAGTGCAATGACCGGAGCAGCAGCTCACTGTGCCTACAAGTGTCTGGAAGTTAGTGGCTTCCAGCAGTCTGAGCACCTCTTTTAATTGTGGGGGCCAAAGGTAACTTGTATTAAACTCATGATGCCTCAATAAATTTAGTATTAAAATATTTATACAAGTTCTTCTTTTCCTTAAGTGTGTATACATTTTTGGTGGACTCATACATAAGCTACCTCTGATAGATGTCATTCCTTTTCTGAGAGTCTCCAGAATCCTGTGTGAGGCTGTGTGTGTGCAGGGCAGGGGGCAAAGAGAACAAGGCAGCTCTACACTTTTGGTTCAGTGTTGCTGTGAGTGTAAAAGTACTCTAAAGAATAATGCTTATCTCTTTAAAAGGGTCTCAAAGCCTTCTCAGTATATACATGTTGTATTTTACATGTATCATTGCATTTAGTTCCCTAACAACCCTAAGAGGTAAACATAGTGTTATCTCAATGCATAGGTGAGAGAATTGAGAACAAACAAGTCAAAACAACTTGCTACAAAAGACACAGACGGGGGCCAGGGAGATGGCTCAGTAGAATAAGCGCTTCCCTGGCAAGTGCAAGGGTCTGAGTTCAATCCCTGGTTCTGAAAAAAAAAAAAAAAAAAAAAAAAAAAAAGAGGTACAAAAGACACAGACACATGCTGTTCAAGTCCCTACTCAAAACAGGTTTTGCTGGGGACTTGCTGTAGATGTAGTCAGCTTCAGCTACAGGGGTCCCTTCACCTAAGGTCACGCTCTTCCCAGCCCAACACCAATGGGTTTCTGATGGAGGCAAAGCCCAGCATATTAAGGTGTGGTATCTCAGCAGGCAGAAGTTTTGACAGTCCAGTGCTTGGGGCTGACCAGGCCTTGTTAGGCCTTCGTCTCACTTCTAGCACTTCCTCTGCCTTGTCCTGCTTCTCCCTCCTGTCTTAATGTTTTGATCCTTACTAAGTATCTGGCATGCCAAACTGTTTCAGCACCAGCTTTTAGAGAAGTCAGGCTACAGCGACTGCTGAGGGTCACATGGGAGTTAAGTGGTGACACCTCAGTTCAAACCCTAGCAATCTGATGTTCTCAAACGTTATGATACACTGTCCCCAAATACAAAAATAAGTCTCTCTTGTAAGAAGGATTAAAACCATTACTAGGGATATCTGAAATTTTGTCTCTAATTTATTATGCTAACATTACTGAATTATAATCCATGTACCCTAAAATTTACCCTTTCTTGTATGCATATACTTCAGTGCTGCTAGAACATTTATAACAGTGTAACTATCACTGTTCTGTAATTTCAGAACATTTCAGTGCTCCAAAAAAGCAGCCTGAGGGCGGGCCAGATAGCTCAGTGGATTAAAGAGCCTGCTTAGGCAAATGAGGGATCAGGGTTCCATCCCTGGCTTGCTGTGCTGGCCCCAACCCACGCTGGGCCCCAACCCAGCTGAGCCAGCTGATTGAGACTGGGCAGGGTGGCATACACATGTAATCCTAGTGCATGGGAGGCTGAAAAACAGGAGAATCACTACGAATCCTATCTGTGTAGTGAGACCTTGTCCTAAATACATAAAAAACAAAACAAAACAAACAAACAAATCAGCCTGTACCATTTACTCCCTGATTGTCTTCAATTTTTCTCCTTCCAAACAATTCATGGAGTTAATCTACTCTGCCAATTTTGAAATTTATCTACAATAATCAAATATATAAATGTTCCTAATTTTATCCTATTGTGAAGTATTAGATCAATTTTACATTATGGGAGGGAATGAGGAGATACATTTATAAAATACACAGGAAAAAAGTATCAAGCTCAGAAACAATTCCAAGTTCTTATTTGGAAATCTCACTCCTGGAAATTTGATCTACCAAAAAAATGACAGAAATGAAGGGAAACCAAATAGTTTGCTGCAGCATAGTTTGTAAAACTAAAAACCTAGAAGCAAATTTTGTCCATCGTGGGTGAATGGCTAACTAAATCATGGCACAGGCTGCTTCAACAAAGCAGTCAGGCTCAGGTTGCTGTGGTTCAATCCCCACAACTCAAGCCAGCCAAACCTGCCCTGAAGGCATTCGGAGAAAAAAAAAATCCTTAACCATCCAGCAGAAAAGTATAAAAACGAAGTATAAGAAGTAAAGCCATGGTGTTATGTTGAGCTGTAGGGGACTCAGGTCAACAATTTCTGACATTGCCAGTCAAGCGGAAGACCCAATACTATTATGGACTACTGGACTCTTTTAGAATATTTTGCTGAGTTTACACACCTATAATATTTAAATGATGGAACTTAACAAAAAAAGGGGATACAGATGAATGTCCATTTTGTATCTGTGTATTCAAAGTGGTTAGGATAGATATATAGTTATATTCTCTTAATGAATAGAGGGATTTGTTCTAATGGTGTTTGTAAATAGGATATTAAGTCCACATCTTGTACAGCAATTAACCACTAGGAAGAATGTATGCAATGTGTTAATTATTGAAACTATCCTACCAATTTGGTTTGAAACTGTCTCATTGCTATTTGTTTCTCAATAAAATTATGGAAAAAAAAATAAAAAGAGACAGAGAGACAAAATAAATAAATAAATCATGGCACATTAACAGAATAGAATATTATGCATCCACTAAGGACAAAATAGCAACAAGGAAAATGTGTGTATATATATATGGATAAGCAGAAAGGAAATGAAAACAGTTGTTGCAACAGGATGGTGAAACTGAGAATTAGTTTCATGCTTCTGAGTGTTTTCATGATTGTCAAAATATGGTCTTCACATTAAACTACAACTTGGGGGAAATAAGCATATATCTTTTCTTGCTAGTAAAATTTGTCATTTATAAGCAGCAACAGTATAACATATAATTCTTGCTAAAAACAAGGACTTTGACCTTTTCAGATTTTCATTTTGGTTCTGTTCCCTCTAAGACATGACCTTGAGCAACAGCTTAATTTTGTGAGCCTAAGGTTACACAGCTGTTAACAGGGGTTAATCGTCCCATCTACCTCATAGGGTTGTTATGAAGTGGTGCCTAGCAACACTCAGTAAATGGTAACTCAGTAAATGGCAACACTCAGTAAATGGTAACTCCTGTTATTTTTGTTGTGTAGGTAATGGGTGAGAATGACAGTGGTACTGATAAGAACAGAAGGAATAGGGGACAGAAGTCATTTATGAGACTACTGCTAGAATGAAAAAAGTGAGGAATGATGTAATTTTGCACTAGGTGCCCAGGCAGAGGACTTTCATCATCTCTAGCAACTGATTAGTCCAGCTTAGGCCAGGGGAGCACTGTTTCAAAAGAGTTGGAGTTGGGGGCATTACCTTTACTTAGCTGAAAATATAGACGAGTCTGTAGCTATACCATGCTCATTGGTGGCCTTGTTGAAAACTTTATCCAAGAAACTCAAGACCTGCTTGCAATTGTGTGACTCATTTTATTAGTGAATCCAAAGATTTATGAGCTCTTCTCCTTACGGTAATTATTGATATCATCATCATCAGTATGGAAGAGTCAAAGTGCATACTATGTCTTCTCTCCTGTTCTGGATGAGCCATCCTGCTCCCAGACCCAGCCCTCACTTGCACACAGGACAACGGCCCAGCCTTCCTGCCCACTTAGGTATTCTAAGTTCTTTCACCCCTGCCTTGGTTTGTCCTCTATCTCCTCCCCTTGGCATATAAACACACTGACATCCCACCTTAGTAAAAATCAAATTTCTTGTTTGGACCCACGTCTTTCTATATACACACTATTTCCCTCCTGCCATTTACATACAGCAAAGCTTCTTGAAAAAGAATAGCAGAACACTGGAAATTACTGAAGCTGGAGTATAGGACTATCACATGTTGTATTATTCTTTTGTCACTTTTAATTAAAAGTACTACTGAACTATAATTGACATGTAGCAGATTACATATGCTTCACACATACAATTTAAAAATATTAACAGATTAATATACTTGTGAAACTACCTCCCCATTCAAAATAATGAATATACGCATTACTCTCAAATTTGCCTGGTTCTATTTTCAAACACTTCTACATTCACCAGTTCTATTATATTTTGTAGTTTCAAGGTGTTTTATACATATAATAATAGTTAGCTAGCTGTAGCTTATAGGCCAAGAGGCCCACCTTTTAAGAAGGGGCTTCCTGAAACACAGCTTTCCTATTTGGTTACTATCTTAGTTCCTGTTTGGTTCCTGTCTTCCTTTTCTCATTGCCAAGACAAAATACTAGACACCCAAAGTTAAGGGAGAAGAGATTTATTTAGTTCACAGTTCATACAGGTTCTGAGGTTTTGGGAGGATTTCTACATACAAACTTTAACAGTTACACACCATATATGGTTGTGTATGGTCTTATACTACAATGGCAAAGTAGAACAGTTCCAACAAACTCCAAATAGGTAATATGTTATTTACAAACAAAGACAGTTTTGCTTCTTGAAGGTTCAGAATGAGACTAAATAGAAGTGGTGAAATCAAGTATCATCTTATTTCTGATTTTGGGGGAAAAGTACTTAGTCTTTCACCATTAATTATGTTAGTATAGATTTTTTTTTCTAAATTCCCCTTTATTACTAAGATATTGACAATTTTTTAATAATTAGGAATGGAAATGTTTTATTTCTATTGAGATTATCATTATTTTATTAGTTGCTAATATTGCAAATTACATTAAAGAATATCAAATGCTAAACCAAACTGAAATTCCTGATAAACCCAAGTTGAGGTGGGTAGGTGAGTGGGTGGGTGGATGGATGGATGGATGGATGGATGGATAGATAGACAGATAGATTTAAAAGTTGATTTAAAATTTCTCCATTCATATGCAGGAGGCATATTGATATGTAGTTTTCTTATGATGTCCTTGACTTTAATATTAGGCAATATTGACCTCATAGGAATCAGAAACTAATTCCAACTTTCCAATGCTCTAAAAATATTCATATATAGAACTTACATTATTTCTTTCTTAAATAAGTAATAAAATCAACCACTGAACACATGTGGGTCTAGAGGGTTTTTGGTGTGTGAAGATGTCTTTTAACTGTAAGTTCAATTCTTTTGTTATCTATTACTTCTTTAGCAAATTTTTGTACTTTGTGTCAAGGAATTGTCCATTTCATCAAACTGGAGCTCACTTTTACAAAGTTATCCTTAATGTTCCTTATTAGTCTTTAAATACTTGTAGAAAATGCATTAATACTAGCTATCACTTTTACTCCTGATATTGGCAATTTATGTATTATCTCTTTTTTAATATAGCCATTTTATTGATCTTTTCATTGATCTCCTAGTTTTTATCTTCTGTCTTATTGACTTCTGTTGTTTTTCTCTATTTAAGTTAACTTGGGTTTAATTTTTCCCTTTTTTCCTGCTTTTTCAGGCAGAAGTTGGGGTTATTAACTAAGATTTTTCTTCTTTTTCTAATATAGGCATTTAGTTCTATAAATTTCTAAGTATTATTTTATTGGGATCATATAAATTATATGTGATGTCCTTTCTTCTTTTGTTTCAAAATACTTGCTTATTTCTCATTTAATTTTTTTCTTTGATCACCTATTAGTTTAAAAATATCTGAAGATTTCCCAGTGATTTTTCTGCCATTGATTTTTAATTTAATTCCAATGTAGCCAAGATATATACTTAGCATGAATTGAATCCTTTAAAAGTTATTTTTGAATTATTTTATGGATCAGGACATTAGTATATTCCATGTACACTTGAGAAGACTTTATATTCCAGCATTTTCAATTAACTATTCTGTGGCTGTCAGATAGCTCAATTATATTAACAGTACTGTCAAAATCACTTAAATAGCCTCACTGCTTTTGTGTCTTGATGAATAGCTTCTTGATAAATCATAGATTCATCATTATGTAATGTTCTTATTTATCCAAGATAACATTCTTTGCCTAGAAAACTACTTTGTTACAAGGGTGAATGCCCACATTAGAAAAACAGTGCAATCTCAACAAGTAACATAATGATGCACTTCAAAGTCCTAGAAAAATGAGAGCAATACAAAGTCAATACAAAATCTAAAAAAAATTTTTAAATCAATGAATCAAGAGTTAGTTCTTTGGAGGGATAAACAAAATAGACAAACCTTTAGCCAAGCATATGAAAAGAAGGGAAAGACCCATATCACTGCAATTAGGAATGAAAAAGGTGAAACTACAATAGACATTCCCGAAGTCCAGAAGAATGTAAGTGGCTGCTTTGAAAACTTGTTTTCCAATATACTGAAGAATACAGAAGAAATGAATGAATGGACTCCTAGACACACACATGCATTACCAAAACTGAACAAAGAAGAGATAAAAATCCTGAATAGGCCAATCAGGCAATGAAATTGAGGCAGTAATAAAAATCATACAACTTAAGAAAAGCCCAGTACCTACAGATTCACCACTGAATTTATAAGAACTTCAGGAAATAATTAATGACCATATTCCACAAACTCTTGCATGAAACTGAAAGAAAAAGAACGCTATCAAATTCATTCTCTCAAACTAACATTATCCTGATACCAAAACAAGAATTTAACAGAAAAAGAAAACTACAGACCTATTTCCTAAATGAACAGATATGTAGGAGATAGGCACAGAATTCTAGGTTATCAGTTTTCTTTCAGCACTTTAAAGATATTAGTCTACTATTTTATCACTAGCATTATTTCTGGTGAGAAATCTACTGTCATACTTATCTTTGTTCTTTTATGTTTGTTTTACTTACATGCTTTTAAGACTTTTCCCTATCACTGGTTTTGAGCTGTCCGATCATGCTGTGTTTAGATGTGGGCCTCACATTGCTTGCTCTTGAGGTTTTGCTGAGCTCTTTGAATCTGTTTATACTTTTCAGTAAGCTTAGAAAAATTTTTATTATCATTTCTTCAATTTTTTTTTCTGTCAAGCCCTTTATTATATATGTACTAGGCAGCTTGAACTTGGTTTCAGAGTTCACCAATCCCATTCATTTTTCAACTCTTACTCTGTTTTCCTTGTGTACCTCATTTTAGATAGATTCTATTGTACCTTTAATTTCATTAGTCCAGTGTTGCAAGGATAGCAGGCATTATTCCCTCTGTTCTCTTTTATGAACTATGTACTGGGTGCTCAGCTAAATAATCGAGGGGGGCCTTTTCTATGTCTCTAAAATCTGTGTGCAGTTCTCCGCTCCCCAGTAGTCTGTCCCATGACCTCTAGGTACCCTGGTCTCCTAGACTCTCAGTTCTGCTCCCCAACACAGTCCAACAAGCTCTGTCTCCTTGTTTGGAGACCTGAAAACTCAAGGAAGAAGGCTGCAAAAGTTGTATTTGTTTCTTGTTTCCTGCCTCTCAGTGATCACTCTTTTTGTTTTTCTCCTGGATATTTCAAATCGTTCATTCACATATTGTATGTTGTCTATTCTTCAATTATTTCATGCAGGAAAGTAAATACACCCAGTTACCACATCTTGGGTAACAGTGGAAGTCTATTCTTGTTATATTTATGCATGAAATTTTCCACCAGGAAAAGAAATTAAGAAAATAGTAAAGAAACATATACTCAACTCTTGTGTTTCTACTTCACTCTTCTCTACTGTTTCTCAAACTCATCCTATTCTCTTGTGGCAGCACTACTGAACCCATGCTCTTCAAGAACCTCCAATTCTCAGTCCTCATTTTGCTCACCATCTAAATTTATGAAATAATCATTCCATTCTTCTTGAAACCACTTATTCTCTTCTCATCCAAGATAGCACACAAATTCTTTGGCTTCTCTGTTGTCTGCCTCTCTTGTGTAGTATTTGTTCATTTGTTTTGTTTTTGGTGGAACTGGGGATTGAACTCAGGCCCTTGCGTTTGCCAGGGAAGCAATTATTCTACTGAGCCATCTCTTTGGCCATACGTTTGTTAACCTCTCAATCTTACAGTGCCTCATGATCCAAATTCAGATGTCTTTTCTATTCATGCACCTTGTTTTATCCATTTCATTCAGTCTTAGGATGCTGAATACTATGTACTCACTCATATCTTCAACTCTGATTTTTTTCTCACATAAATATAGGTATGAGTTTCTACTTGTTATTTCCATAAAGTTTTCTAATAGGCATTTTAAACATAGTAAGCTCAAAAGAAAATTCTTGATTTTCCCCCTCCTAACGTGGTCTCTCTCCTCAGGGTTCCTCATCATAATAAATGCCAAGAGTATTCACTCAATTGCCTGGATCAAAACCTATAATCACCCTTAGTTCTTCCATTTTGTTCACAGTCTATATATGATCCATTTGCAGCCCAAGAAGCTGTATCTTCAAAAGCCAACTACTTTCTGTAAATTCTATGATAAATACATTATTTTAAAACAACGTCATCTTTTTGTGGACACTAAAGAGGTTCCTTGATTAGCATCTCTATAATATATTCTCCACAAAACAGCCATAGTGTTTGTTACTTTTAAAATATAAATCATTCCACTTGGCTTTTTTGTCAGAAATTTTATGACATTATTCTAAAATCTATGTGGAATTTCAAGGGACCCTGTGTAGAAAAATAATCTTTTTTTTT
>NW_004524690.1:5560386-5566452 GCF_000260255.1 Octodon degus
TCAGAGGGAAATTCATAGCTGTGAACTCACACATTAGAAAAATAATCTTGAAAAAGAAGAACAAAAGGACTTATACTTCCCAATTTCAAAACATTTTACAAAACTGCAATTATCAAGACAGTGTGGTACTAGAATAAGGATAATTATGTGGCTCAGGGAAACATAATTGTGGCCAGAAGTAAACCCACACAACAGTCAACTTTTAACAAGGGCTTTAAGACAATTCAATAGTGGAAGAGTAGTTTTCAACAATGTTGAGGTAACAAGATACCCACATATTAAATAATGCATTTGGACCTTACTTCACACTACTTATAAACATCAACTCAAAACAGACAAAAGGCCCAAGTATGAGGGCTAAAACTAAAACTCTTAGAAGAAAATATAGGTGCAGTGCAATCTTCATGCCTATAGATTAGGCAATGATTTCTTAGCCAGGACATCAAAAGCAAAAGCAAAGAAAAAAATAATAAATTAGGTTTCATCACAGTTAAAAAATTTTGGTGACTATGAACAAGGATATGGTTGACATGACCAAGACAACCCACAAAATGGGAAAATGTATTTTTAAGTCACATATCTAATAAGACTTTAGAATTGAAAATATATATAGATAACTCCCATAATGTAACAGTAAAAAGATATAATATGATTAACTCCTTTTTTTTTTTGGCAGAACCGAGGATTAGAACTAGGGCCCTTGCACTTGCCAGGGAAGCACTTATTCCACTGAGCCATCTCCCCAGCCCCTATAATATGATTAAATGGGCAAAGGATTTTATTCTAGTCTGTCCTGTACTGTTACAACTTATTAGGTAATTTATACCAAAATCAATCTGTTGGTTCACAGTTCTGGAAGTTAGTGCTTAGCCTGGCCAGGGCCTGTGTTCCATGTCCTACAATGGCTGAAGGGCAAAGAGAGGGTAAGAGAAAGTAAGAGAGTGCTGACATTGTGTCCTTTCATAAGGAACTCACTCCTACAATAACATCATTAAGTCATTCAGGAAAGCTGAGCTCTCATGGCCTAATCACCTCTCAAAGGTTCCATCACCTAATACTGCCACCTGAGCAAGTCTTCAGTTCATAAAGTTTGAGGAACACACCCAAACCATGGCAGATTCAACCAGACATTTTCCCATAGACGTACAGGGGGCCACTAAGCACATGAAAGACTGCTCAACTTCATTATTTCTTAGGGAAATCTAAATCAAAACAATAATGGGTTGGCACTCACATATAGAAGAAACTTTAATTAAAAAAATGAAAATAATGAGGATCAGTAAGAATGTAGAAAATTGGAATGTTTATATATTGCTGGTACAGGTGCTCTGGAAATCACTCTGGAAATCACTCAAAATATTAAGTAAGGAATTATATTACCCAACAATTCTAGGACTTAATTCTAGACCCCAAAAGAAAAAAAAAAAACAACACTTGCTCACACAAAAATTGTAAATAAATGTTCACATATACAATATCTATATTAGTCAAAAAGCAGAAGTGATCCAAGTATCCATCAACTGATGAATGGGAGAGCAAACAATACAATAAAATATTCAGATATAAAGAGGTATTAACCACTAATGAACACATGAACAATGACAATGAATGAACACAAATGCTAAGAATGAATGAGCTCTCAAAATGGTATTTTAGGTAGACAAAGTCAGACACATAAGATCCTATACAGTATTATTCCATATACATTAAATATCCAGCATAAATAAACCCATACAAACAAGAAATAGTTGAGTAATATGGGGGCTTAAAAAGAGAAGAATTAGAACAGACTATTGATGGGTCTGCTATAGGGTTTATTTTGGGGATGAAATATTATGGAATTATACAGTGGTGACAACTCTGTGAGTATAAAACCACTGAATTGTACCCCTCAAAAGGGGTCAATTTTAGCCTGTGAAATAGGCCTCATTTTAAAAATAAAATATAAACCAGATCTTTTTATCCCTGTATACAAAACCCTGAATGCAGTGATGGTGAACCTTTTAGTGCTTTTAATGATAACACACAGCCCACTGAGGCATGCATCCATAGGTTCACCACCACTGCTCTAATGACTTCCGGTCACACTTAAAATCGAAACTTCTTCCCTAGCCTATAAAACTCTAACTGGCCTGACTCTGGCTCCCTCTGCCATGCGCTAGCCTGTCACCCATCCCATCTCTCAGTTCCTCTGGGCCCTCCTTGCTATTCCCAGGCCTACCCTTGCCTCAAGGCCTTTGGAGAATTTGATTTTCTGAATGAAATAACAGAAGAATACATATGAGATGCGAAAAATATTTTTATACAAAATGATTGCAACTGCTTTGCTTTTTAAGGACATATAGAATAATTCATATTAGCAAGAAAATAAGGTTTATGCCTACTTAAAATGAATACAGTGGTACCTTGGTTCATGAATTTGGTTCTTTTCACAATTCTGGTTGCAAACAGATGGAAAAGAGAGGATCAAATTCAGTGGTTAGGTTCAATGCTGATCTTATGGGGGTGGGGAGTTTGACTGGTTTCTGGTCCAGTTATGTTTGCTACCAGAATTGGGGAAAGAATTTAGTTCCTAGGCTGAGTTACCACTACTAGAGAAGAAAGAAAGGACTCAACATTTCAAACTTGTTTCAATATAAGTTTTAAAAGACATCATGAAACATCTTTTTCTTTTTATGGGGGATTGCATTTTGGATATGCAAAGCTGAGATGGGTGTATGAGACTAACCTGTTCTGTCTGATGAAGAGTAAAAATGTAATTTCTTGGAAAGTCCAAAGGAAAGAAGGTCTAAACAACCAAAACTTAGGGCTTTGCAAAAAACCAGGGCTCCAAAAATAAATAAATGAATAATAGAAAAATAAAAAACAGAGTTCCATATGAGTTGGAAAGATAAAGGAAAACCAAGCAAAAAAGGAGAGACTAAAGTTGAGAAAAACATGTGAGAATATGATGAGATGAAGAACAGATACTATGTTAAATGACAACAAGAACTGAGAGCCACAGTGTCCCCAGGAAGAGAATGGAATCTTGGGAACTCAATCCCAACTTTTCCCTTAAAAAAACTTCAGCAGACTATACCCCTGAAACAGAAAGAGCAAGGTTTAAATAGAACCTGAATATTTACTCTTTGTTTCCTACTATGAAACTGATAGAAATAATCACAGCCTTCCACCCTGAAAACATCTGACATGAATGGCCCCCTCTGAGGTATGCAGTGACAAGTGTGAGTCTGAAAAACAGTGCTGGACAGTGACAAGTGTGAGTCTGAGAAACAGTGCTGGTAACAAAGGTGAGCATCCATCTCTGCCAGATGTGTTAATTATCAGAAAGGATAAAGATTGGGACATTCTACTGTCTAGAGCAGCTGACCTGGAGATTATTCACAAGTGTGAGCACAGAGCACTCACCTGAGGAACCTGGGAGGGCACAGAGCCCCCCAGGTGAACAGGTGTTCCAGTTCAAGAACATGGGCATAAGAGCCCAGCTAGTTGTTAGGTCAAAGGGTTTTGCCTCACATCAACCTGCAAAGAGTATAAGTAAATGCATTGTGGTTGTTGAACAGCTCTTTTCACCAACAGGACAAAGATTTCCACCTGAGCCCAGGCTTCTGTATCTTACCTATTTCTTCATCTTCTCACCACCCTTGATGATTCTCACACCCCAGGAAGTTCCAGCACCACACTGGACATGGTATCCTACCTTTAAAATAAAAAGTTAAAAAAGGAAAAGACAAAAAATGCAGTAGAGTACAACTGTTCTATCCAAGGCTGTTTCTGTTAGGATTTAGCAAAATAGCCCAATGTTTTGGGCATGACATTAATAATTGGCCTGAAACAATAATTTTTGAAGTACTGTTTCTATTTTGTTATTGTTAATATATCTGAAATTAAGCATACAACAGCAAGAAATAATCCAATTTAGATCAACATTTTTCCCACTAAGCAAACAAAGCTCAAAACAGTGGTATTTCATAATCTCATTCCTAACATTTGGGCAAGGACATGTCTTTTCATAATTTGGTACAGGGTCTCACTACTCAGACTCGCAGTGATCCTCCTGTTTTAACCCACCCAGCGCTGGGATCACAGGCGTACACCACCATGCCAGGTCTCAGTCTCATTGGCTGATTCAGCACACCTGGGGTCAGGACTGAGCAGCATGTGGTGTCAGGAACCGACCCCCCAGTGCCTGTACTTGCCTAAGCAGGCACTTACTCTGCTGAGTTATCTCACTGGCCCAAGAAAGTATTTTATAATGAAGGAAGGTCAAGATGTGAACACTAGTCTCCACCAAAGTCCTGCCCCCCTAAACTGATGACACCTAACATATTCAAAATCTTCCATATGTGCAAAAATGGCCCTAGGTTTTAAAAAAAATACCTGAAAAGAAGCTGACCTGTTTAAACTATGGCTCTCATATTTATTTCTCACAACAGACCAAAGTAGAAATCAAGAAGCAAATACATAGCTCAAAAGCTGCAGGAAGCTAGTTTTTCACAATCTTTCCACAACTTAAACAAACATGAAACATTATAACTAGCAATAGTCTGATACTACAGGAAATAGTAAGTAAAAAACAAAATAAAACAAAAACTCTCAACCCTCTTGTCAACATCTTCCTTCTAAATGAAATGTACTTTTCCTTATTTTCACGTGCCTTCACAAAAACTGTCACCTGGAAAAGGCAAGTCATTGCTTTGTTTCAAAGATAAAGAAACTTGAGATTCAAAGTCACCTAAAATGCAATCAAGTACAGAGTTAATAAATGGTAGACTTGGGCCTCAACCCCACAGCCAATCTTTTCTCTTCAGTAAGACATAGAAAATAATTTATGGTCCCTTCTCACGGTTTACCTCCCAGCCAGCATTCACTCTTTAGTTCATTTCAGGCTGAATTTCCTCCACTCCTGAACAGGAACGTTTTGCTCTTGTGGGGAGGTGGAGTACAGTGTAATTCCCCCCCCCCCCCTTAAGGGATACTGAGATGTATAGTTGCTCCATAAGTAAGTATCCCCCAGGGGTTGTCGTCAGAATGCATTAAAAGTCATCTGTAGAAAAAATTCAGGAAAGAAGTATCCTGGCCCAATTGTAACACATTACAAAACTACCCATAAACAATGTTAAAGTGTGGCTCGGTCTGCAAGGTGAAATACCAGACAGCCCATTTTACAGTCTTTGAATTTTCCAATACGATCTCAGCAAAAATAGGAATAAATTCCCCACACTAATAAAACTCAAGAGATTTCTGGCAACTCCAAAGACAAAAATGACTGCCTGGCGAAAGAAAGCAGGGAGCCACCTGTGAGGAGCCTGTGGAAAGTAAGGTGCTAGGGCCTGCCTTCTACTTCAGAAAATCCAGGGCTGTGCACATCCGAAAACCAGACACGGGTCTCTTTGTTATGGCCTGTTGTGTTCCTCTCCATCACTATTTCGCGAAGAATATAAACTATTCCCAAAACCTTCCAAGGTATCCCTAAACCCTACCCCACCGTCAGCTCATCTCAGTTGGCTCAACCACTAACACTCCGGAAACGCTGAGGCGAAAGGTGGGGCTGCACGGGAGGAGGCACACTGCATCCTGGGAGTTGTAGTCCATATTTGGGATGCGCAGGCGCGCTGGTGAAGGTTTAGGGCTGGAGGAGCAAAGCCCACTGGGATTGTAGTATTTTTATGAACGACAGACTTCGAGGGTGTCTTAGAGTCAGGCTGTTGAGATGGGAGGCCACACTTTACACAGAAAGGGTGATCTCAATGAATATGGTACCCGCTATACTAAAAGACTTGGTTTGGGAACAGCTGTGACAGTTCTGTTCAGTTGTTAATCTGAGATGGAGAGAGATAGCCCCCAAGTGGACAAAGTAAAATGGACAGTCCACATAGTCTATTTACAAATAGGCTATGAAGTACAGTACAATGCTGTAGACTCAAGAAAAACAGCCGACCCAAAACTCACAGAAAGTACAATTCTCAACATCATTCTCCATAAGAACATAAAAACCTTTCTAAAAATTGTTAGCTCCTTCAAAAGAGTTACCAAGATTAATTTTCTTTGGGTAAGGGGATGGAA
>NW_004524690.1:5575334-5588663 GCF_000260255.1 Octodon degus
TCTACAGATGTTCTCAATAGTAATCCTTTAAGGGTTAGCTGGCAAACATTTTCTCTCTACTCTATAGGTTGTCTCTTCAGTCTATTTGTGGGTTTTTTTGCTGAACATTTTTTTTTTTAACAAAATGAGATCCCAGTTGTTGATTCTTTGTGATAGCTCTCATGTGACTGGAGTTTTATACATAGTCTTTGTCTACAGCATTGTCTTCAAGAGTTCTAGAAATTCTATCTTCCAGCAGATTTAATATTTCCATTTTAAATGTCTCATTTCTAATAGCTTTTAATATATAATTTTCGAAAACATATGAGTAGTATATGAAGAAATTCCCCAAAACAATAAGGAGTAAAATCCATCTTGACTACAACCTCAGTTCTAATCGTCTCTGGAAGTAGACACTGTCATTGGTTTCAAGTGGATCATTCTAGACCTTTTACAATGCATTAATATTTATTTGAGTCATATGTTTTTATAACAAATACCTGAGGTAATAAGCACAAACACAAAAAGCTTATGTTTTTTCTTATACTTTTGGATATTCCAGTTTATGATCATCTTGTGCTTTTTGCTTCTGTGCCTGTTTAGAGGCAGCACATCATAGAAGGAGCCTGTGATGCAACAAAAATGCTCACCAAGACTCTAGGAAGAAAACGAGCATGAGAGAAGAAAAGACTGGGATCCCACACCTTCTCCAAGGACATGCTACCACGTGACCAAAAGACGTTCCCCCTAGGACAGAGAGAACCACTGGTAGAGAACCTATGGCACACATGTTGTTGTTGTTGTTCTTCTTCTTTTTTTTTTTTTTTAATTATTTATTTGTGTGTGTGTGTGTGTGTGTGTGTGTGTGTGTGTGTGTGGCCAGCTCAGCCCACCAGGGGGTGGGGCTGGCTGACATGTGGTGCTGGGGGATTGAACCGCAGTCCCTGTGCTTTGCTGAGCTTGTTCTAAGTAGGTGCTTTAGACCACTGAGCCATCTCGCCAGCCCTGTTCTTCTTTTAAGGCAAAATATATTAATGCATGAGTTATAGTTTTCAAAGCTAAAACCTCCATATTCAGGTTTAATTGCAGTATTGGCACTTTGTAATAAATAAGTGGGTGGTGGGTTGCCGTTGGGCACTTACCTCTAATAGCACCTCTCTGGGACCCAAGCTTTCACCAAGTGGATCTTTGGGGGCATTTCAAATCCCAAATACAACATCATACTATATATTTTATCCTAAAGCTTATTCTTTTCCCTGATTCCCTAAACTGCGTGCCCTCAAGAGCTTTTCTGTTTTAGTTTTAACTTGTCCTCTCTAATTGCTGCAACATATTTCATTCTATGAATCATAACTTACATCATTATGTTCCTGTTGTTTTCAGTCTTACAAGTTTATAACCGCGAAACAATGAAAATTCTTATATATGCCTCTTCACGCACATTCTGTGTTTCTTTAGCATTAGTTTTTTTAGCAACATTTTTTTTATGTATTTAGTACAAGGTCTGCAGGGTCTCACCAAACAGATCAAACTCATGGTGATCCTCTTGTTTTCAGTCTCCCAAGCGCTAGGATTACAGGTGCATGCCATCATGCCCAGTCTTATTTATTTATTTATGGAAGCAGCATTTTTGAGTTGAAAAGTATTTATAATTTCAATATCACTACAGAGCTCCTTAAAAAATACAAATAAATTCTACTGCTACCAATTTAGAAGCATATCAATTTTTCTCTATTCTAACCAAATTAGGCCACTATATTCTTTTATAAGTTTGCCATCTAATAGGTGAAGTATGACACTTCATTGTTTTGGTTTGTGTTTTGTGATTTGCTAGTGAAGCTGAGAAAACTGGCTCATTGTATCTTAATTTGTTAAATTTTAGTGGGTCTTCACATATATAGAACCTATCAGATCCTCTTAATGTTTTAATCTGCAGTAGATTTAAAGCTCAGGCTTTGGAAGTAAAACTCGATTTCATAACTGTTGCATTATGGAAATGAAACTAGTGTTCCACTTGAGTTGAGATTGGCTCTTAGTGTATTAATGTGTGCATTTCTATCCCTGATGGGCTTTTTTTTTTTTTTTTTTTCAGAGGCATTCTAGTGTCTCAGTGTTTGGAAAGTTAAAATTGACTTTTTTGAATTGTTGATTTATACTTTATCCTGAAAAAAGTTTCCTTAAATATGCAAATGAAAATTAAGAAGATCACCCCATATAATAATGAACTCGACTGACTAATCCTAAGAGACTCTCAGTTCCAATTTTTGAGTTCTTGTAGGTTATTTTCAATTATGTCAAAGGATATCGTAAAATCTTACTTAATGAGTATGACCACCACTGGTAGTTAATTGTCTAATCATAAGTTAGTGAAAATGGAGAGTTGAAATGTTTAAAATGTATATTAAGCACTTTAACTGAAAGCATTTAAATATACATTTATTTACCAATCTTTTAAGGTAAGGGCAACATTTTTTTCTCTTTGTATGGAACTGCTAAATGGCTCTATGAAGTCCTTCTTGCATAACTCATCCCAATACATATCATCTTTAGTTTCAGTTTGTTTCTTTAAAATGGATTGAAAACTTCCCTATTATTTTAAACCATTATGAGTGCAGTCTAATTGACAGCATTTTTCAGGCTCTTCCCTTTCGTGCCTCTTCCCAATGAACTCAATTTGGTTATTTAAAAGTAGCAGAAATAATTTGTTTCACCCTATCTCATTGTTTGATACAAAACCTAGTTAAATTATTTGTGAACAGTAGGTCCACATGATGCCTGCAGAGTTGAGGACCACAGTTACCCATGGAAAACTCATGTCTCAACTAATGGAAGAGGAAGGAAGTTTGCATAATGCAGAAAAGCCTATGCATGTCAATAGCACTACTCAGATGTTTTATTGAGATTATGGGGGGTATATGTCAATTCAGCAAGTTATTTATGTGGAGGTCATTTAGGCAGAGTCTATTCTTATATAGTACACTAAAATTCTCAGTGCATTATTAGTTGTGAAAGAAAGAAACTGAATAAAGAACTAAAATGTAGCTAGGTATAGATGAAATACTTGAATAATGTAGTCAAAGTGGCTTGATATCTTGGATGGAAAGAAACTATTAGCTTGACACATTTGAATAATTTAATAGGAGAAAAGTAGATTTAAGATTAGGAGAACAGTCTTGGCCTTTTCCTGGAAGATCATTTGTTATGGCACAATGGTCAATAATAAAATCATTTAATCTCCCTGAAACTTGATTTCTTCTTCTGTTGAATTGGGTTAGCCAATCCTGATTCACTTGCTGAAGAGCATCATATGATTTTAGAGTATATATTAGTAGATGATGTGTCCCCAAGGGCAGAGAACATACTCCATTCACCCATTGTGATTCACAGTATTTTGAAGAGATTGTTCCATAGAAAATCAGTCACATGAATAAATACTTGTTTTTTAAGTATCTGCTGGCTTCTTACATCAGTGCATGCAAAGGAGAATTCTTGGGTCACAACAATATAGTCTCATATACTGAATTTGCAGTGCACTGGCTGGAAGTCACATTTCTGTACTTTCAGCACAGAATTCCTGTTTATAGGATGTGGTCCATGTCTGTTGAACTTTCCAAAGTTAAAGACACCATAGCAATAAATATTTATATTAGAAGGAAACTTTGCTACTGTTATATTAGGTCAAAACATGACTATTTTCATGTGAATTTTTTTTTCATTAGGCAATTTCTACCTGATGGCAACTACTCTGCAGTTCAAATGGGTGGTTGACACTTGTATCAGGAGCATGGCACCATTGCCACTAGAAGTAGGACCACAGCTTTCTCTCTAGCCTGAGGGATTAATGGTTATCAATAATCTGAACCCAATCTTTTCGTCCCTTGGTGTGTATAATTGGGAATTGACTGTTACTATTTTGTGTTTACTAGTTGTTTATTATATAGTATTATTTTTCTAATCAAAATAATAGTCTAATAAATCCAAATTAACTAATATAATAGCATAAAGGTAATAATACTAATAATATAAATACTATTAATTGTCAAATTTCATGTTCATGTACTTTTATTGCGGTTCTGGGCATCAAGTCCAATCCACATGCATTCTGGATAAGTGTACCACTAAGATGTGCCCTCAGCACTAAATATCAAGGTTTACATAATAGAAGAAATAAAAATCATAAATGAGATGCTCAATACAGAACTCTACACTTACTTGTCTATGCTTGAACTTTTTAATAAGATGCCAGGTCTTTTTTTTTCAGTGTATACAATTTTTTAAAAATAATTTTATTGAGAAACAAATAGCAATGAGACAGTTTCAAAACCAATAACTAGCACAGTTTCAATAACTATTACATTGCATATTGTTGACTTAGTGGTTATTTATTGTACAAGATGCAGACATGATATCCTGCCAACAGACACTATTAGAACAAATCTCTCTATTCATTGAATTAAGAGAATGCAACTGTATATCTATCCTAACTATTTTGAATATATAGATACAAAATGGTCATTCATTTGTATCCCTCTTTTTTTATTTAGTTTTGTCAGAGAAGGGTATTCCATTGTCATTTAAATATTGTAGGTGCATGAATTCAGCAAAATATTCTAATATAGTCCAGTAGTCCATAACAGTAGTGGATTTTCTGCAAGACTGGTAATGTCAGAAGTTGTTGACTTGGGCCTTTTACAGCTCAGCATATTAATATAAATGCCAGGTCTTTATGGTTGAATTGACCAGGTTTTTCTAAATTCCCAGAAGAATAGCCTTATATTTTGGCTCCAACTGTATATTTCTTGATTACAGATTCAAATTCTCAAGTGGTTGCCTCACAAGAATTTATTCCTCTCCTCCCCTGATAGGAATTGATTAATTAAGTTAAAGCACAGTCTCAATAAAACTATTATGTTCATTTATGCATTAGGTTTTTTTTCTTTCGTGAGATCCTACCATTCAATGTAAAGAAATAAAGTTGTCAAAATTTATTAAGACATTCATATATGCAATAAAATCTTCAACACCAAATTTAAGAGAACTGTTTGGAGTTAAGAAGCATGGTTTTGTAGAACGTATAAAATATGTGACCAATATGTTTATTGAAAGGCATAAATGATAACATAAAATACATATTCTTCTCTTCTGCCATCTTCATTTTCCAAAAAGCAGTGAGGTGAAGATAGGTTGTATTTTTTTAGATGAAGGCTATAATCTTTGAAAATGCTTAATGAAACAATATATACAATAAGTAATGCACATTTAATAGTTTTAAAAACCTACACATGATGTGAAACACGGTTCATAACTAAAATTCCATGAACTATAATTTAGGCACTGATTGAAACACTACTCCTGGAGACTAGCACGGATGAAACACAGGAATATTTCAACCAAATACAATTTGACAGAAACGTCAAATGAAGAAATTTCAGTCCCTAGGAATTTATGAGAAAACATAAATTTACCTGGTGGGGCACTGGGAGGGAAGTACTCATGGTAGGGGAGGAGGCGTGTACAATGATACGGAGTGATTAAGCAGTATAATTCATCCAAAGAAATGCTAGTATCTAGATGTACTTGGGAACTAGGAAACTTAACAAGGACGAGTGCAAGATATAGTTGGAGCACAGACAAGTTAGATGAAACTCTAACCTGGGTAGGGATGAATTTGAAATGTGCTGAGAGGTTAGTAAATGGGCCAGTACCATTGTCTATGCAAGGTTTTTTTAAAAAAAGGAATTAAAAGAATAATAAAATAAAACATTAGAAATGATACAGGATTTCACTGAACAAAATAATACAAATTTGGTAATGTTTGTGGTATTGCATAATGTTGTCTTCAAATTAGTTGTTTAGATGACAAGATATATGATTGCAAAATTGGAAAATGTTGTAAGAAATTAAACAGAAGAGAAAAATAATTTGAAGCATTAATTGCTCCTTTCCATACACTAGCAGAAATCAGCAGTATAATTATCCAAGCCATCCCGCATACATTGAGCTAAGTTGATGATAGAAAAAGGGAAAGGGAGGCAGAATATCAATAGACATTTAAGAATTGGGATTCAGAGAATATAATGGATATAAAATGTGAAGTAGAGAAACTTAGAACATTTTCTATGTTTGTGGCTTAGGAAATTGGTTTCAGAGAGAAACAGAGGGACAAACATAACAACATTCATTTAATAAGTCAGACCAGATGGGAAAACCTGTAGATATTTGAAGATAGGTATTCTCTTTTTAAAGTAGGTGACTGTACATGCAAGAAAATCAGGGTTAAAGCTACTACATAAGGGTCAATTAGCATTTATCAAAATCAAGGGTATGGGTGAAATTGTCTGGAGAAGAATGAAGAGTAACAAGAAAAGGAAGCTAAGGAAAAAATAGTAGGAGGCACAAACATTTCTAGAACTAACAAAGGAAGACAAAAATTTGGCTTTTGATTGAAGATGGTTCAGCTAGCCAAACCCTAACATCTTATTACCATAGTAATGCAAATTCACAGAAGGCTGGCTACGGTGACATATGCTTGTAATAACAGTACTTGGGAGCTTGAGGCATGAGAATTGCCGTGAGTTTGAGGCAGGCCTGGGTTACATAGTGAGGTCAATACCAGCCTAGACTGCATAGTGAGACCCTGTCTCAAGAAACAAAAAGCAAAACAAAACAAAACAAAATTCACAGGGAGATGAAAAATCCCTATAACTTAGGAAGTAAAACATAAAAATCATCATTTGTTAGAGTCTGTGAGGAACTTTCCACTTAATATAGAACATGTGGAAATAATTTGCATGAAATCTAGTCACCTACATATGTATTAATTTCCAGAACAAAGTTTTGGATCTACATTAGAACTAGTTGAAATTTAACAACAATGTAAGTGAAACTGAAAACAAAACAACAATATCAGCAGTTGAATTTAATGTTGTAATTGTTAAACTTCGCAATTCAGCAGTTTCATCACTGGGATTTGACCAGAAAGAAAGAGAGTTTACACAGTGCTAGGTTGATTCGTGAATTTAATTCTTTCAATGATTCTGGTTGCAGCAGTTCATTCCTTGCAGCAATTCTGGTTGCAACCAAATTGCAAGCATACAATCAAGGGACAAATTCTGTGATCAGAATCATGGGAAATAATTAAGTTCATGAACTGAGGTTCCTCTGTATTTATCCAGAATAGAAGAATGTCATCGCTTTATTTCAAATGAACAAAATGAGAAACAACTCAAATGTCCATCAAGTATATTATGAATCATATCTAGAGGTTCCCCTAAAGCCGCCTGTGATCATAGGCAGGTCCTTTGAAAGATGACTGGAACACAAGGGCATTATGGGTAACCACTGTTAGGAGGTGGGGTCTGATTGGAAGAGGCAGGTGAATATGGCAAAAATATTGTAAATATGTGAATATGTAAAACTGCAAATATGGCAAAAATTTATATTTCCTTTTCTGGTACCTCCTTTTACTCTCTCTGCTCCCTGCTGCCATATCATGAATGAATTCTTCTTGGCCATTCCACCCTGACTTGGAGCTACATGACTATGGACTGAAACATCTACAAACTATGAGCCAAAGTAAACCTTTCCTTTTTAAAATTGTGGATGTTGATGTTGTGTTTCAGTGATGACAATTAACCAAGATAGATTCAGGAGGAATTTGGAAAGTTTTAGAGACCTCAGATGGAGAAACAGCCTTAGGATGCTTTAAGCAGAACTTTATGGTAGAGTCTGGTCAAGGCTCAGAAGATGAGATGCTAATAGTAATGCAGGCAGTAAAGACTAGCCCTAAGAGGTTTTGGTTGGTAAGAGCTCTAAGGGCAGTTAGATTACAGACCATGTATGTTGTGCTCTAGTAAAATACAGTATTTGTGCATATTTTGCTCATGTTTTAAGACTTTGTAGGAGAAAGAAATTAAGGGTGATGGACTAATTAATCTAGGGGAAGAAATTTTAAAGCAGTCCAGTGTTCAGGCTGTGGCACAGATACTGCTTTTAGCCAGGCTTATGCTGAAATGCAAGAGGATAAAGCCCTTTTGAAAAGTTTTGAGTTTGGCCAGAAAACTGATAAATTTTGAGGCCTTCAACGATGTTCCAAAGGAGAACTTGGTTGCTAAAATCATTAGCATTAAAAGAAGCCAAGGACTTACAACATGACCATGGGAAAAATGGCTTGAAGAACCAGCAAGATCCTACTGTTCATAGTCTTAAAATTGCAAAAATGAAAGACTTTGCTTTATGAAGAGATCCCCAGGGCATCATGCTCAAGTAGGCCCTCCTAAAGATTTTCCCAGAGGTTAGTTCTTAGCACTTATCCAGGCACTCAGAAGCTTCTTCCATCATGATCCTTGGAAGCCTGGCTACCACGTCAGCAAGTGGCAGGTGTTGGTATTGTCCACATGGAACTGTAGAAGAGTCCAGGCAGTGTGACCCTGAGAGGGCAATGCATGGAGCAGGAGCATGGAGCTGAAAGCACGGTGGAGAACCTAAGCAATTGGAGAAGCCAGGAATATGGAAGGTCTGGGGAAAGCTGCAAGGAGTCAACAAAGTCAGCCCAAGAGAGAAAACATGAGAGCTACAACAACCAGCAATTCCACAGGGGTGAATTTGCTCAGACTTTTTGGAGATCACAGCTTACCTCAGGTATTTCACATGGAATCATATGATTTAATGTTTGTCCTCCTGGGTTTTGGTCTTACCTTGGTCTGATTTCTTTCTCTCCCGCTGTTATTCCTTTTGGAATGGAAATATTTACCTTATGCCTTTGTGTATTGGCAGTGTTTAACTTTCTTATGATTTTTTTTTTTCAGAAGTTCACAGCTAAGAGTTTTCCTTAAGTCTCAGACTTTGGACATGGACTTTTCAGCAGTGGTAGAGCTGTTTGGACTTTGGTAGCACTTGCAGATGGGCTAAATGTATTTTGTGTAAAGCAATGTACAGAAGTCTTTAGGGACAGAAGCAGAATGTTATGGTTTATATCTAGATGTGCCCCTGAGCCTCATGTGATTATAGGCAGGACCTTCAGAAAGTGATTGGATTATCAGAGCATTAAGGCTCCTTGCTATTAGGAGATGAGTCATGGTCAGAAGAGGTGGGTCACTGTGGACCTGAACCAATAATTTATATCTCCCTTCTCAGCTTTTCTCTTTACCCACTCCTCCACTTCCTGGCACCATGCCAAAAGCTATTTATTTTCTGCCATTCCATTATGCTTCAGAGCAACCTGACTATGCATGGAAACACTTACAGATTGTGAGCCAACATGAAAATATCCTCCTTCAGGATGTGGGTATTAGGGGCCCAGGAGATGGCTTAGTAGAATAAGTGCTTCCCTGGCAAGCACAAGGGCCTGAGTTCAATCCCCAGTTCTGGAAAAAAAAAAAAAAAAGGATGTGGGTATTGGGCATTGTGTTGCAGATCAGAAAGTAACTAAGATGTAAAATGGATAACTCTTGTGATATGTTGATATAATGGAATTATACATAACATGAAAACTAATGAGCTATAGCTACAAATAAGTACTTGAAAGAATTTTGCAAATAACAAACACAGAAGCAACACCCAGGGGTGAAAAAAAGTATGTATGCTTTGATCCCGTGAAGTTCAAGGACAGGTAAGACCAGGTAACAGAGCTTGGAAGAAAAGTTATCTTTTGAGATGTTCATAAGAAAGGTTGGAGGGTGGCTTTTGAGTACTAGAAATGTTCGTGTCTTGATATGTATGCCATTGCCTGTATATATTTCCATTACTGTATAAAAAGTATACAGTAAAAATTAAAAGTAAATTTAATCTGGGAGGTTAATTGTATAAAGAACAGAATCCATATTAAAGAGGTTCAATAAATGATGTAGAGTATTAGCTTGAAAAGATCTCTAAAAGTACAGAGACAATGTCAAAGAGATTAAATCTTCAAAACAAAGGAACAAACATTCCTATCATAACACTAAAGGAAAATAAATAAAAATTAAGAATCTGAATCTGACAAAAAGTTTAAAAAATGTCTTCCTGCAAATTAAAAGCCAGACAGTTTCAAATAAAAATTAATGGTAAAAACTCTCTTTCACATATTCTTATAAAATAGAATTTTAAGGATAAAGAAAAATATACTGAAGGCACTGACTTAGAAGGAAAAAAGGAATTACCCATACAAGACTAAGCAACAGCCAAGCCTAAAATAATGGAGTAAAACTTTGAGTACAAGGTTTTGTACTCAGGTAAGATATTGTATGTGAAAGATATGTACAGTTCTTTAAGTTTATAATCTCAGAATATATCACAAGTAATCTTTTTAAATATTTGATGATTTAATTCAATATCCTAACCTGATGAAAAGATATAGTATATTAAGATAAGCTAAATTCTGGGTAATTGTTTGTTTGTTTGTTTGATTGGCTTTTTGAAACAAGGCCTCTCTATGTAGTTCAGGGTGGTCTTCAACTCACTATGTAGCCTAGGCTGGACTTGAACTCACAGTGATCCTCCTGCTTTAGTCTCCCAAGTGCTGGGATTACAGGTGTGTGCCACTACACCCAGCAAGGTAAGATAGATTCTGGAGCTGATAAGGTTTTTCAAAAGGTATAAGGGCTAGAAGAAATATATTTATAAATTTAGTGAAATGCTTTAAGAAGCCCTTTAGTCAAAAACATAAAGAATCTTAGAAAATGATTCAAAATGAATGTACATGGAAATACAACAATCAAAATTAATGAGGTACTCTAAAATAATGCTCAAAGGGAAATGTATACCATTCAATGTTTATATCAGAAAAGAAGAAATGTCTTAAAACAATAATCCCAGCTTCCACTTAAAGAAACTACAGGGCTAGTGAGATAGATCAGTGGACTAAGCACCTGCTTAGGCAAGCTCAGGAACTGGTGTTTGATCTCTGGCACCACATGCCACACTGGCCCCGCCTCCAGGCTCACTGAGCTGGCCACTGAGACCAGGCGTGGTGCTACAAACCTGTAATCCCAGCACTGGGGAGGCTAAAAACAGCAGGATCACTAGGAGTCTGAGCTGCATAATGACATCCTGTACCAAATAAAAACCACCCAAAACTGCAAAAAAAGTAAATTAAACTGAAGCAAACAGAAAACTTAAATTGATAAAATAGAAACAGAAAGTGAGAAAATGAATTAAACCAAACATGTTTTTTTAGAGAAATCAAAATAGTTTTCATGCTTCTAGGCAGTCTGATTAAACATACACACATACACACACAGGCATGCACACACAGAGAGAGAAGAGGCAGAGTCAGAGAAAAAGAAACAGACAGAGATAGTGATAGAGAAATTGACCAACATTAAGACTAGAAGATGAGACATTACTATATATTAGACTTTATAAATTTTAATGAAATTATAAAGGACTATTACAAACACCATCATGCTTGTCAATTCTTTTTTTTTTTTTTTCCAGAACTGGGGATTGAACTCAGATCCTTGCATTTGCCAGTCAAGTGCTTATCCTACTGAGCCATCTCCCCAGCCCCTTTTTTTTTTTTTTTTTTTTTTTTTTTTTGCTTGTCAATTCTTAACAAGGATAAGTAAACAAAAGCTTTGAAGAATACAAACTACTAAGCCTCACTCAAAAAGAAATGATAAAGAAACTGATTCATGGATGAAAATCTTTCATCTTAAAAACTTGATGCTTAGATGATAAATTAGGATATTCCAGAGATACAAAACCAGGTGTGTGTGTGTGTGTGTGTGTGTGTGTGTGTGCATGCGTGCGTGCATGTGTATGTGTATGTGTATGTGTATGTGCTGGAGGAGGAAGAAAAAGGAAAGGAGGGGTAGGGAAGAGGAAGAGAAGGAGACCAAAATATGAAGGGCTTGGATCACTTAAATTTAGAGATTAGTAGATTTAAAATCTATAGGCTGGGACAGTAGGATACGGAATCAAGAAAGAGTTGCTCTTCAAGTCCAAGATTAATAGGCTGTCAGAACTCCCTTCACACCCTGTGAAAGTCAGTCTTGCTTTCTGTTAATGCCTTCTTTGATGAAACCCACCTATATTATAGAAAGTAATTTGCTGTACTGTAAATCTCTTCATTTAAATGTTAATCTCATCTAAAAACTTCCCAGAAAGATTTAGAATAATGTTTAACCAAATGCCTGAGTATTATGGCCTAACTTTATACATAAAACCACTAGACAGACAGCACATAACTGGTGGAAAATAATGCTGATTCTATACAAAAATTATATTCAAGAGAATAGGACAGAACATATTCTAATTAATTGTATGATAATATTACTTGGAAAAGAACAAGAAAAAGACATTTAAAAAAGAAATCAGAACACTGACATTCCTCCTAAACACAGAAATAACTTGTTGAATATTAGCAAATAATATCTAGCAGTGACTTAAAATGAAAATGTATGGAGTGGGATGGCCTGGGGCATGCTAGAACCTCATTCCAGCCAGCACCCAGGCTGGCATGTGAGTGGGACCATCCGGGACCCTCCGGATCCTCATTCCAGCCAGCACCCAGGCCCAGCATGTGTGTGGGACCACCTGTCAGTCCCCTGGATCCAGGTACCACCCAGCACTCAGGCCAGGCATGTGTGTGGAACTTCCTCCATCAGACAGGCCCAGTGTGGAACCCTGTGGTACAAATCCCTGCAGAGAGGCTAGAGGTAAGACCCACCCAACAGATCCAGGAGCAGATAATCTTGCCAGAGTGGCTCAGTGGGTTCACTTCCAAGGGCTGCAGCAGGAAGAAGTGGAGCACAGCAGCCAGACCCAAGCCACACCAACTTGGACAAGTTTGAATTTGGTTGATCCAGACCTGGTGCTAAGGTAATAACTTCTATCTAAGCTCTACACCAAAAGTCAAAAGACAGTGCTATATAAAATGACAAAGAGAAGGAACAAATTGCATTCTCAGGCTCTGAGCCCACCCAGAAAAATATAGGAGATAATAGTATAGAAGAAATTGGAAAGAACACACCTGAAATCTAAGAAATAATAGCATCTGAAGTAAAGAAACAACTGCAAAAAGATATTGAGGAAATCAGATCAGAAATAATTTCTTTTTTCTTTTCTTTTTTTTGTTTTTGTTTTTGTTTTTGGCAGAACCAGGGATTGAACTCAGGCCCTTGCGCTTGCCAGGGAAGCACTTATTCTACCGAGCCATCTCCCCAGCCCCTCAGAAATAATTTCTGAAGTAAAAAAGCAAATGTTAACTGTAATAAAAGAAGTACTAAGTGCTTCTAAAGAAGACACTGATGCAAAAAAATAGAGGAGACTACAAAAATGATGGAATCCTTGAATGAGCAATATAGGAAAGAAATCGAATGCATGAAGCAGATTCAAAGTGATATACAGGAAATTAAAACCTCAATCACA
>NW_004524690.1:5590363-5590842 GCF_000260255.1 Octodon degus
TTTAATTTTTGAATACCATTTTGAAATATTTAATTCAATTTTGAATTAATTAATATTTAATTAATTTTCTGAATATTATTTAACTTTGTTTTGTTTTATGATTTATATTGTGTCTTTTACTTACAATCTACTTATAAGATGTGGTATGATATTTTCCTCTAGTATTGGAAACTTTAAAAAGTGCATTTCCTTTTTCCATTGACTTTATATTAATTGTTTCTTGTCTTTTACACATACACACACTCACACACACACACACACACACGAGAAAATATGTATATAATCTGACTTAAGATTGATACTGTTTTGTGGAAATCTTCAGTGACCTTTTAAATGGATTCATCTAATATAATTATATTTTACATAGTCGTGCTTAACTACCATTTTGAGAGCTCTTTATTCTTTATCCAAGACCATACACCAACCTCTCTAGCCTTCTGGATTATGGTCTTTGTTATTTTCTATATGCTGCATCTGGA
>NW_004524690.1:5617116-5618661 GCF_000260255.1 Octodon degus
TCTTGTACAGCAATTAACCACTAAGAAGAATATATGCAGTGTATTACTTGTTGAAACTATACTTCCGATTAGATTTGAAACTGTCTCATTGCTATCTGTTTATCTATAAAACTTTGAAAAAAAATAAATGAAGGACCATTTTGTAGTGAAAAAATATATCTGTATATAAAAATAGCGTAGATATGCAGCTACTTTCTCTTAGTTAAATGATAAGAAAGTTTTGAATAGTATTTAGACAATATAGCATGTCTGCATCTTGTAGTATGAATAACTATGATGAAGACAATAATATGCAATGTGTTAATTATTGTAACTGTTCTACTGACCTGTTTTGAAACTGTCTCATTGCTACTTATTTCTCAATAAAATTATTCAAAAGATAAAAAAAGATGATGTGGATATTTTTTATGCAATGGTGTGCTACTCTGGCATGAAAAAGAATAATTTTGAGACATTTTTAGGTAAATGGATGCAACTTGAGACCATATGTGGAATAAATTGGACACACATGTGTAAATACAACATATTTCTCTGGTGTGAAAAACCAAAAATGTAAGAACCAAAATGTGCAGTAGGTATTGTGAAATAGGAAGTAATGTTCAAATGCGGAAAACGAGAGGAGAGAGGAAAGAAGGGAAAAGTTAAAAATGAGAAAAGAAGGAAAACACGGAAACAAATCTTTTGATAATGGGAAGGAGAGGAGAAGCTGAAAGGAGGATAGGGGAGTGGGGAAAAGATCAAATTATATCATGTACAGGTACAAATTCTCCACAATTAATGTGATCATTAGTATATCTAAAGTGTATCAATAAACTGGTTGAAAAAGAAATAAAGACAATGTAATCAAATGACCAAACTGCAAAACAATAAGTGCAAGTAGCCAGCAAGTATGCAAAACATTTCAAAAGTAGTTTTAAGAATTTTTTCAAAACTTAATGAATCTCTTTGGATGATAAAGCAATGGATTCTTTATTTACTTAATGCTTTTTTCTGCTCTGATTTTTTTTAAGTTTCCTATCATAGAAACACAGAGAAAGTTTTAAAAGGTTAAGAAATATCTGGCAAATCTCAGCATGCTGCCATCTTTAATTATTAATCAGTAGGAGAGGATATAACCAATTGGAATACAGTTGCCACCCCATATTTATAGATTTCTCATCAGTACATTTAACCAAATGTGAATTGAAAATATCTGAATAATAAATTCTGAGTTGCACTGAATATGTATAGAAATTTTCTTGTCATCATTTCATAATATAGTAGAATACTTATGCAACATTTACATAGTTTTCATATAGTCTAAATAATCTAGAGATGATTTAATGTATACAGAAGGATGTGCACAGGTTATATGCAAATATTTTGCAATTGTATATAAAGGACGTGAGTATCTGAACATTTGGTATCTACAGGTTTCCTGGAACCAAATCTCCCGTGGGTACTAAGGAATGACTATATATGCAAATGTCTTTCTTCTTCTTCTTCTTCTTCTTCTTCTTCTTCTTCTTCTTCTTCTTCTTCTTCTTCTTCTTCTTCTTCTTCTTC
>NW_004524690.1:5620515-5621601 GCF_000260255.1 Octodon degus
AGAGAGAGAGAGAGAGAGAGAGAGAGAGAGAGAGAGAGAGAGAGAGAGAGAAAACAATCTATAAAGAAATCCCAACAGAATCACAGCTGACATCTTAACACAAAACATTAAATAAAGGAGAGTGTGGATGGAATTATCTCAACTCCTAAAAGTGTACAATCTCCAACTCAGATAGATATCCTGCAGAATAATCTTTTATTGTTGGAGAAATAAGATGCTTCCATGACAAAGAACACCTGAAGAAATTCAGGTGAAAGGACCACCGACCTAGCCCTCCAAAATATTCTGAAGAATATTTTATTGAAGTCTGACCCTGAACTCATCTATGTAGCCCAGGCTGACTTTTTTTGAATGAAGACTACAACTCCATGAACTCCAACAGAATGAATCCACCAGACAAGGTAAGGAATTAAACAGAAGGGAAAGAAAGGGAATCAATAACAGGAAAATAATATGACAAAAATAATTGAATATATATTATTTTAACTAACAAAGTAAATGGTATCAAATCACCAATAAAAAGAAAAAGACTGGCAGAATGGATCAAGAAACAAGATCCAACAAGATGTTATATACAAAAAAAAAAAAGATGTTACATACAAGAAACACATTTACTCAAAAAGAATGAAAGTCAAATGATTGGGGGAAAATATTCCATGTGACTGGAACCCTGAAAAAAAAAACAACAGGACTATCTATTCTATTGAAGACAAAGTAGACTGCAGGATAATATTGAGTAAGGGAGACAAAGAAGGTCACTATATCCTTGTTAAGGAACAATCCAAAAAAAAAAAAAAAAAAGATAAAGAAAGAAAAAAGAAATAACTACTATAAATCTATGTGCACCAAATACCAGCACACTCAACTAAATAAAACAAATAGTAGCAACATAACAATCTCCAACCCAGATGGATGTATCCTGCAGAATAATCTTTCATTGATGGATAAATAAGATATTTCCATGACAAAGAACACCAGAAGAAATTAAGGACCACCAAGCTAGTCCTCCAAAATGTTCTGAAGAATATTCCAGTGTAGGCTGGCCCTGAACTCACTTATGTAGCCCAGGCTGGTCTTTTTTTTTTT
>NW_004524690.1:5621701-5628034 GCF_000260255.1 Octodon degus
TCTTCTTCCTCTTCTTCCTCTTCCTCTCCTTCTCCTTCTCCTTCTTCTTTTCCTTCCTTCTCTTCCTCTTTCTCTTCCTCTCCTCCTCTTTCTCCTCCTCCTCCTTCTCCTTTTCCTCCTCCTCCTCCTCTTCCTCCTCCTTCTTCTTCTTTGGTACTGGGGATCAAACTCAGACACTAAGCTATCTCTCTGGCCTATATATGCAAATTTCTAATGAAACATTTCATGGGAAGAATGACATTTGAGATGAGATGATATTTGATGCCATCTGACACACTGATGTACTGAAAACAAGACATAAAACAATTTCAATTTAAAATGGTTTTGGGCCAGCCAGATAGCGCAGCAGACTAACATGCCTGCTTAGACAGAGTACAGTGGTTCAGGGTTTGATCCCACGCAGTGTGGCCCTACCCCTGGGGCACGCTGAGATGCTGATTGAGATTGGACATGTTGGCACATGCCTGTAATCCCAGCACTTGGGAGGCCGAAAACAGGACAATCACTATGAGTCTGATCTACATAGTGAGACCTTGTAGACCCTGTACTAAATACATAAAAAAGATAATGATAAAAATAATAAATAAATAAAATGGTTGAAAGTCCCTGATTTGTTGATTTCTGTATTATTTTAATTTGAATTGTGACCCCTAAAAATACTTTGAGAGCCGCGGAGATGGCTCAGTGGAATAAGTGCTTCCCTGGAAAGTTCACTCCCTGGTTCCACAAAAAAAAAAAAAAAAAGTTAAAGTTCTAATTCCCAGAATGTGGCCTTATTTTGAAATAGGGTCACTGGAAATATAACTAGTTAAGATGAGGTCCCTTTGAGTAGGGTAGGCCTTTAGCCCAAAAGGACTGGTGTCATTTTAAGAAAAGAAAAGTCGTAGGGATGGACATGTGCAGGGAGGATGCCTTGTGATCACGGAGGCAGAGAGTGCAGCGACATGTTTCCGAGCTAAGGATTGATGGTCACCACTAGAAGCCAAGAAGAGGAAAAGGATTCTTCCCAGAAACTCAGAAGAAACAAAATTCTGCTGACACCTTGACATCGGATTCCCATCCTCTAGAGCTCCAAGAGAATACATTTTTGTTGTTCAAAGCCACCCACTTTTTTGGTACTTTGTTATGGCAGCCTTAGTTTTTATATGGTCTAAAATCTTCCATCATGACCAGTTGATATCACTTCAGCAAATGCAGAATTGGGAAGGGACCTGTATAACTGGTCCCCACAACAATGTAAACTGGCTCCAGCACACCCCTAAAAAACCAACTTTGGGCTCACCTTAGATAAAAAGGGTTCAAAATTTATTCAGAGAAGAATGTGAATTAAGTTTGACAAAGAACCTTCAAAGAATTATCATCCATGTATACTGTCTTATATTGTCTTCTGTTCAAGGAGTACATTAACTAAATTCAGGTCTATAGAAACAAATAAGATCACAAATGCAAAAGTGCCTGCTGGTAACTACTCAAATATCAATGGCAAATGAGGAACAATTTCTCAAGTTGCTCTGTTGAAACACATTCCTATGTATGTTCAGATCGGTTCAGTTAGGAATTTTAATTTATTCACCATTGATGTAACATGAATCAAAAGAGACAACACAAATACAAATGTCAGGACACAGAGATCTTCATGCAGACCCTCTGCTCTAATCTCCATCTGCCCAATGAGGAACTTGGCTACTCAGAGGATAATTACAAGGACCAACATACTTAACACTGGATCGAGCAACTCCTCACTGTGGGAATGTGGAATCTAGGAGGCTGAGTAATCCAGTAGACAGAATCTGGCTGCAGAACCCTGTTCATCAGGTCTGAGACAAGAAATACACAACCCATGTCTCTATTTTGTGGCCACTTGAACTGGGGGAGCGCCTGCCACCTCTTTACCAGATTTGAGCTCTACCATCTCGCAGAAAATTCAATACTTGAACTCATCATGGTCTATTCATCCCTAACCCAAGCAAATATGTAGAGTTGCGAAGCAACAAATGTGAAAGACTGAGCCAGGGAACAGAAAGCATCTCTGAAGAAATCCACAGAGCCTTCTGATTTTCTGTTGTTTTTTGTTTTTATTTAGGGCAAGGAGGAGAGAGAAAGAAATACAATATGTAAAGGGACTGAGATCAAGGGACTTTTGGTTGGAGGAAAAAGTCTTCTGTTCTGACAGGCTCTGGAAACCAGGTTTGCCTAGTTTGGGGCAAATGTGGTTCTGTAAGCGGAGTTCCTGGGTGTGACTGATTACGGCCTTCTGATTTCCTGGGAAATGCAGTTTATTGTATTTGATTACCAGGGAACTCCTGGAGAGACTTTCATTCTTGATTTTAGAGAATTACTGGGGGAATTTTTCCTTTAGAGCTTAAAAGTGTAATGATCAGGTAACATCATTTGTTAGAAGTGGACGAGGGAGACAAATTTATATTTTTTGTTTTTCCCTAATTTCATGCATTTTTGCAATTCCCCATGGTAAAAACCCAAACTATGATAATCTAAAAACCCGCAAAAAGTTTAAAATAACCAACAATCAGAAGTATTTCCCCCTTCAGTCTCTTTTATGAAACTCACCACCACTTCACCACCCACACAACCATCAAAATCTGTATTTAGAATCACATTTCCCATTGTCATAAAGTGCCCCATAAGAGGTACTACACAGATACAGCTCTGAGACTCTTGAAGCTCCAAAGTTTTGTTATTAGAAAAGGATAAAGTATGCTCTTCAAATTTACACATCAAGACACATCTCTTCTCAGCTTGAAACCCATCACTAATTCTCCAGGGTAGCGTCCACTCCTTTGAAAACATATCAAGTCCTTTAGGAATAGGATCCAGCATCCACACTTACTCAACTATTAGTAATCATCTCCTGTCTCCTACCCTCTTTCTTCCACACGTGCAAAATGAGACTCTCTTTCTTGGAGATACTCTGCCATTCCCCCCTGTTGCCCTGGTGCAAGCTCTGTCCATTTTCTGAAAGGTTCTCTGCTCACCCCACCTTACCCACCCTATATATACCTGTTCATGGCCTCCTTTTCCTCTATGACTGACCAAAAAGCTTTTCCTTTTCTGCAAGCACTTCCTCACACCCTTGGTGGACTTCTCTTATGCTTACCTTATCCATAATCATAACCTCTGAAATAACATCTGTCAATTTTTATTATAATCATTCTATTTCTCATCTGCAGGAGAGGTAAACCTCCCAGTGCAGGAGTGATTTTTTTTATTCCTTCTGTCTCCTTGGTGCCTGGTGCACATGATTATTTAAATACTATTGAGAGAATCGATGATTTATAAAATACTTAGCAATTTCTGAGATGTTTTCAAAGGTTGTTTTCATTATCACTGAAACAACTCAGCTTTTACCTATTACACACTATGATCATTATCTCAATTCATTTGCAAATGAGGACATTCCAGTGCACAAGTGAGTCCCTTTTGAGTCCTTTAGCAGATCTGGAGACTATTAGGTGCCAAGCTGTGCTTATGAAGCTTTGCTCTCTGGCTGCAAAGCAAAGAGACAGGAAGAACAGCCTAAGACTGAAAACCTCAATCAATAACCAAGATCAACTTACTAAGGCAGCAAGGCAGCTAGGAGGCCTGAATGCTTAAACCACACTAGCTTCAAGATTTTAATCTTTCTGGATGTCAGTTGTCTCGTCTGTAAAATGGAGGGATGACACTAAATAAGGAATTCTCAATTAATTTATGTTTCATACCCATTAATCATTCTAATCCCTGGATTTCCAAGCTTCTGATTCCTACTGTCAAACAGATGCCTGTCCTCCTCCAGAATTTACAATGGCCTACAGTAAGTTTGCTATGCTACACAGGATCACTTGGCTCAAAATTAGGGAATCACAGGGCTACTAAAGAAACTGCATTCTACTCTGATAGAAGTAAAAAGAAAAAGAAAGATGTCTATGTCAAACTAATTTACATGAGTTTTATTTTTTTAATTTTTTAAATCAAAGAGGAACCTTTATTTTCAACAAATATGACATAAGAGATGCTTCACTGATCCACTGTAAAAAAGTCTCTCTTCACATAGCACACCAAAATAAATCTTTTAAAAAAATTTAAAACATATATTAGTTTTAAAGACATGAAATTACAATGTATTGTTAAGGATATATGTTGATATCATCATGTTAAAAACAATTTTGTCTTTTTAAAAAAGTATTTGGTACAAAGTCTCACTACACAGCTCGGACTTGTGATCCTCCTGTTTTCAGCCTCCCCGGTACTAGGATTATAGGCATGTGCCTGCGCAACATGCCTGAAGGAGGGGCCAGCACAGAATGTGGTGCCAGGGATCGAACTCTGGTCCTTGTGCTTGCCTAAGCAGGCACTTAGTCTACTGAGCTATCTCACTGGCCCTAATTTTGTTATTTTCCAGCAGCTCCCAAAGTTTGTGTAATCTTCTTTTATCTTCCAGCCTAGATTCTACTCCATTTCTCTTCTATTTCTTTTTTCCCCCTCAAACCTTTTAAAATTTTCTCCCTTGAAGGTAAAATCACCGTACTGAGAGATACTTACTGTACACAATTTTCTGGTTTGTTATATATTTTGTTATACAAATCTTGTTCATATGGTGGTAAATTAATAGTTAACAAAGTTTGTCATTTACTAATTTGCATTTGATGCTATTTTTATTGTGGATTGTATTCCTTGAGCCAAGATGACATAATTATGCTAATCAATTGTTATTCTTGGTATATTAGAATGAGACTGCCTAAGAGTCATAAAAATACTATAGGCCAGTGCCAAAGAAGGAGGTGCTGGGCTACATAGTAAGCCACTTTTCTTCTCCAATAAATTGAAGAGGTAGGATCTTGAAACAGCCTCGAAAAAATTATTGCTCATTTCCTAAGCATACTAAATACTAGCAATGAAGCAACTTCCATTAGCAATTCACAAGCACTAACTCAGGAATTAAGCTTAAAAAATAGAAAATGTGAAGACATTTAAACAAGATGCAACCCAGACTTTCAGCTCATCAAAGGCAAATCCAGGGGGCAATGAGGTGGAACACATAGACTGTCACCCACCTGGACTCTCTAAAGTGATAACAGTGGAAGTAACAAAACACATTAATAAGGCTCTAGAAAAAATAAAATCAGAATTAATTTTTCAGATAACTTCAGAGATCCTGACCATAAATGAAGGGAATGATTAGTGGATCTAGAGAAGAAACAGATTTTTAAAAAATAGAACAGTTTAGGAAAATGATGGAAATCATGAATAACTAACATAGGAAAGAAATGAAATAGAGTCAATGAGACATCTACGAGATTAAAAATACTATCAAAAGTATACTCAGCAGAATGAGCTAATGGGAGGAAAGAATATCAGATCTAGAAGACAGGATCATGGTTAGTAATCATAAAAAGAAAGATTTCTTAAAAAATAGCAAGAGAAGGGTTGGCCAGATAGCTCAGCAGATTAAAGTGCCTGGTTAGGCAGACTCAAGGACCAGGGTTCAATCCCCAGTGTGCCACGCCAGTCCTGCCCCAGGGGCATGCTGAGACTGTGACTGAGACTGGGCATGGTGGTGGGAACTGTAATCCCAGTTCTTGGGAGGCTGAAAACAAGAGGATCACTACGAGTCTGATCTGTGTGGTGAGACCCTGTAAACCCTATACTAAAAAAAAAAAAAAAAAAAAAAGCAAGAGACCACAAAAAAAATCAATCCAACAGTTGCTAGATGATGCAATGAGGAATTACATAACTTTATTATTGTCAATGGAAAAGCAGGAAAGCAAACAAATGACACTTTAAAAATCTGTTAAAAAATAAATAAATAAATAAATAAATAAATAAAAATAAAAACCTGTTGACATAAGAAATGGCATAGAACTTCCCTAACATGGACAAAGAATTCAACATATAGATAAGTGAGGCATATAAAACCCCATATAACCATGACAAAAAAATCAAAATTGCACAAAATTCAACGCAATGAGAGAATATGAAAAGCTGTTAGAAAGAGAGAGAGAGAGACCCAGTCCTAGCCCAGGTCCGGTGAGTGTGTGGAGAGCTTCCTGATACCCTGCGCCGGCGGGACCAGTCCCAGCCCAGGCGCAGTGAGAGCCGGACCCTCTCACGCCCCTTCGGGCCGCACCACATCCCTCCCGCCAAGTAGGAATTTCTGCCCACTTCCAGGAACCCCCAGACCCAGTCCTAGCCCAGGAATTTCTGCCGAGTTCCAGGAACCTCCAGACCCAATCCTACCCAGGTCCGCAGCAGGAAGGAGCTGAGCACAGCAGCCAGACCTAAGCCAGACGCAGCTGGATAACCCCAAACTCTGTAGAGCTCCACCTGAACTTCAGT